>NC_071980.1:7808978-7812777 GCF_026283585.1 Hylaeus volcanicus | reverse complement strand
AAATAGACAATCTAATTTCATAGATATTCATGTTGTAACAGTAATGGAGCAAAATGAATCGTGCACAATTCAGTAATGTAACATAAAATATTGTGCATGTATTGCTTATTAATAAAACGAAAGAAACTTTTCGGACAACCTGATACCAAGTACACCTATTTCTGTGGTTATTACGTACATGTATATCTACATAATATTTTTGTTTAGAACAAAGAATGTTCAATAACGATTATATCTTGTTAAAATGATGGACAGATTGGATAACGTTTGAATGACGTTTGAAAGGTATTAAAGTTTCCCCGTTTCCTGGAGACCTGATTCCGTCCAGAGCAGGATCAATACATTCGCAAGCGACGACCGATCGAATACTTTTACAGAAAGCTACAGCAGGAGAATCGGTTGGTAGGTGACGTCGTTGCATCTGCAACGGGCTTCCTGCTTTAATACTTCCGGAGGCCTCTGATCAATAAAACGATACGTCAAAGGTACGTACGTAATACGCGACGCCATTTTAAAGTGGATGTACCAGCGCATAGGATCGTGATCGCGCAAGGTGAATCATCTAACAGTATAATTTAATATGCTTTCAGACTTCTTTGACGATCTTCGACTACTATTTACTTGTTATTATTGTTAAAATATACACGATATACGCACAACTATATATAAACTATATAAAATGCGTTATTAACAATTATCGAATAGATCGATTCAGATTTCAGTGAACGCGAGCAATATTTTTATTTCTAATTTCTTTCGATTCAGTTTTTCATCTTCGATACCTTGCAACGACTTTAATAACTAGCTGGTTATCGTTGCTCGCTTAATTCATATAGCTATTCGTGTTTATTTTGTGTGCGATACCCTTAACGGGCCACACAAGGAACTTCCCGATTTCCGATTACAGCGCCGTCTATCGCGTATAAAAAAAATGTTTGAAACTAGTGTTTCGAAAAGGTCTCATAGCCAGCTTTCACAGTGCATGATAAAAAATGAGGTGTTCCGTTAAAAAAATCATGTTGACCTTGACGTGACTTTGACCGATCCTTTGAAGGTCAAACGGACACGATCATTCGATAGAATTTTTGAAACCCTAAAACATTTCTCTAAACCATTTTTCTCACAAATGTTCCATTTTGGAAATATTTGACTGTTTCCATAATTTTGGAGCACCCTGAAGGACTTTGGGGCAATTATACAATAAAAATTCTTAGACAATGCGCGACTTATGTTTAGAATCATTATCCTGGTAAAATTAAAAATCTTCAGCAGTCCTAATTTTTTCTGCACTTTGTTTTAAATTGCTTTTTAAAAGATTCAAATAAGCATCCTTAACCATGATGCCATCGATAAAAACTAAATTGCCAACGCCGGAAGTCGAAATGCATCACCACGCCATTACAATGCCTCCTCCGTGTTTTATCGTACCCGAAAATCTGATATTCTTTCGTTTGTTTATTGCTGTTATGTGATTTATGTAAATTTTTGGATTAATGTATACATCTTTAATAACATTAATAAACGACTTATTCTTGGAAAAAGTAACGAAGACAATTTCTTTTTTAATAACTACGATATTAAGTCACAAAGCTAACCATACACTAGTGTCCGAATATTTCTGGGAGTCACTGTATATGTGTTTCCTTCGTCCGTTTCATCGTACTGTTACAATTAAACGATGCTCCTCGTAGCCCTAGTCCATCCCCTTTAAGACTACGGTTAGTCAACTTTCCCGGGTTACCCATGCATCGCACGCCTAATGGAACGTTCGAGCACTATACCGCGATCGAACAAGAGGTTCCACCACCGAGACACGTATGGTTCCACGAATCGAGTGCAATTCACGATAGACGAAAAAGTTGCTCGGCGAGTCGCGATGGCCAAGTTCCGTTTCCAAGGGCGCGTGTTCCTATCATTTCTCACGTACACTAATCGCAAATCATCGAGTTGTCGAAGCATGGCTCGAATACCACTCGCCGGTGAAATTCCTTTCACGGTGAAATCACTAATTTCTCGTCGACGATTCCTACTTTCGATATCGACACGTTTCGAGTCGATATCGCAGCCGCAGATTAAGCACGCCACGAGATAAATTCCAGAACAATGTATTAGACTACAGATTTTGTGTATTTGTATGTTTCACTTTCAGAAAAACGAGAGAAATTTCCGCGCTTGAAATATACGCGACTATTAATATTAAGTAATTACGTTGTTTTTATCGTTTTCGACTGATTCAATTTTGAGTAATCGAACGTAGCGTATTGTTATAATGGAATCGATTGGCAAGTTAAATGGTTGCAACACACTCGTGCTAATAAATAAATGTTTACTGCGATTCGTATCGACGTGTTACATAAACAAAGTACTTGGAATGAAATTCGGATAAATGAAATGATCGGGGTTCAAATACATAAGTGTATACGAGAAAAATATGTTTCTACGATTATTAAATTTTAATCTAATAGAGGGATACTTATGGTACCCACGTTTCCTTAATTTAAAAAATTCTTTTCCAAGCTCTCCCATGAACTGCGACACGATCTTCCTGTAGGTCGCGCCCTCTAGTTTGGAAAACACTGCACTAAAGAGCATAAAAGCCATTCCGCGACTCTCGTGTCGCACTTTACAGTGTACAGACACATATAATACTCGTTTGTGCCAAGCGCGATTGCTTCCATACAGTAAAGAAATCATAAAATACGTTATTTACAAATCAAGACTCGAGATTGTTATCGAAACTTGGCAGTAGACGAACTGTGATAGGAATGTGCAAATACATGTAATACTGATTTGTACCAAGCAGCGATGGGCAAAACCCTAGGCTTCGAATAAATCTGAAGTTTGCCGACACGTTTGTCTCATTTCCTCTTTTGAACATTTTCCAAAGAAGGAAACAAGAGAAACATATCGGCAAACTTCAGATTTATTCGAAGCCTAGGGTTTTTCCCATCACTGGTACCAAGTGCAATATCACACACGTGCGAACTAGGCAGATAAATCGATAAAGAAATTAAATATAAAATTGAAGATCCAACGATACGATAACGTATGGGATTGCCCTACGTCTATCCCCTTTAATGGCGAACCCGTTGCGCAGACAAGCGAAGCGTGGCTGGCATTCGAGCCGTCTGGAAGAGACAGATCAATATGCCGCTTTTCCCGTTTTCCCCCTGCCCTCTTCCCCACTTCGTCCTGCTTGTTCCCGAGCTCTCCCGTTTCTCTCTCTTTGGCCCACCTATCGCACAACAGCTGAACATTGGCATTGATTTTCAAAGTTCAGGAAGTCTTCCCGGAGCCCGAGACCAACGACGAGTGTTGTGACCAGACTACGCGTCGCGTATACATACTTTGGGTGGCGCGACGATCGATGGCGCGGTCGGTGACGCGATATGCATAAATGATACAAATACGAGCCGATTGAGGTTATGTTTAGTATCAGGTTGTCCCAAAAGTTTCTTACGCTTTATTAACACGTTGACTGCCAAACAAACATTCTTTAAAGTTTCTACTAAAATGAAATATTATTTAAACTATTGGAGACTGCATAATCAAACATTTATCGTCGTATTTATTCTTGTAATTTCGTCAAAATTCATGGATTTGGTTTAAATTCATTTCCTTTGATGCGTGACATTCGGAATTAATTTCGTTAGGTCTTCAGTGGAAAGCACTGTCACCCACAATTTCCTTTGCAAAAATGTCGGATGGGGCTTCGTTAAGGAGGTATTAAGCGAAAACCCTGACCAATCAGAGCGCGCGTATACCGCTGGAGCGGCCGTGGTAGCGAAGGCTACGCGCT
>NC_071980.1:7779381-7808878 GCF_026283585.1 Hylaeus volcanicus | reverse complement strand
GCGCGCGTATACCGCTGGAGCGGCCGTGGTAGCGAAGGCTACGCGCTGGCGGCAGCGCTTGTACGCGAACAAGTGACTCGACGTGCATCGAAGGACATTGACGACGCTGCCGCCTAGCGCGTAGCCTTCGCTACCACGGCCGCTCCAGCGGTATACGCGCGCTCTGATTGGTCAGGGTTTTCGCTTAATATCTCCTTAACGAAGCCCCATCCGACATTTTTGCAAAGGAAATTTTTATTCAGAATCGTCTCAGCTACCCCCCATTTCCGGCTCCTCCCCGACTTTTGGGACACCCTGTATATCTCGTTGCATCTTTATGAAATTATTATCGATTTGCGAGAGATTTCCAATTAAAATAAAACCAAATCTAACCGTGCTCGGCTGTCCAATAAATACAGACGCAAATACGTTTTTTTTTTTTTCGTTGCCAATATCCCCCGACTGCACAATGCAAATTCAACGAAACCCAGTATGCGTGGTACTCAAATGGAGTAGAATCGTTTGCATATATGCGTCGAATTTTTTTTATCCCCTAGTACACCTGGAATTGCAAGAATGGTGAAAATTTCGTTCACACCTACAGCATAAGTCAAATAATTTCAAGTAGATTTCAAGCACACGTGATAGTCTATCGCTATGCCAAATATCAAAATCGCTCTTTTCTTCGCTTCGAATTTTTCTTTTTGAATATACTGTTCTGATATTGTTAGAACCAGGGGATTTTTCTGTTTGCATTATTCAGCGATCTAAATCGCGGATTGCATTTTCCGCAGCGTTGCGATTCGTTCTCTTCCTCGTGCGATAAAGGAAAACTCGCGATGCGTAGAAAATAAAAAAAAAAAAAAAAACACGCGGCTGCGTGGAAAGTAACGCTACGGAACGATCGGCGAGAGATAAAATGCGTAGAAATTGCATTAAGTAAGAATACAACGAGCGATGGTAATGAAAGAAAACGTACTGATGGCTCGCGAACACGCGAGGGAAGATTCGCCATCAACGGCAGGCACTATAAATAAAAACACGGCATTATTACACATCAACACATATATTTTTTTGCATTTGCATGTTGCATACATACGATAAACAGTACAGTGTTACGCGTTTCTCGAGGTATGGTATACTAGAAAATTTTTTTTTTTTTTTTTTTTATTCATTATCCACTACTACAATTGCTATTCGACGTATTGTTTCGTACTTCCGCTTTTTCTTCGTGTGTAATCTGTGTAGCTATAACGAGAATCGTAAAAAATAAAACGTAACGAACGATAGACAAAAGTGCGTGAGACGACGGTTCGCTTTTAAGAATTTCAGAGTAGCTTCATGGATTTCCGTTTCGAGTAAAAGCGTTGCGTGAAAAAGGTTTCGTGGCTTGGTCGTCGACAATGAAATTGGATAAATGCAAGCGTGCGACACGCTAGAGCGTTGGGTAAAACGCGATTACAGTACAGGGCCGTGACTGGGCGGGGGAGACACGAGGAGCACCTAAAAAAATTAGACGTCCTTTCAAAGTAAGCAACGATTCCAAGATATATTACCCCTTAACTGTAAAACATTTACTCCCTTGTTACGTTTGTATCTCGAGAGATAATGTTAACGAATCGGTTCGATCCGAGTTATCAAAGCGTTCAAACCGACAGTTTTCTCTAAAAAAATTCGAGAGTAAAATTTTACTATCGTTTACTATACTAAAGAACATCCATATTTACGTGTTATAGTCCCAGGCTCTAGGCTACCTAGGCACGGTCCTGATATCGCAGGCGTTCGATTTCGCAACGAAACGTCCATCTTTCTTTTTCTCCGCGCATTGGTCCAATTTCGCTCATCTGGCTGACCGAAAGGAATCGAGAGGCCAGCAATACAATTCGCTGACTGGCCAGAAACGTTACGCACCGACCGAGAATAATAAACGCGTTCGTGTTCGGAACCAATTTCTCCACGTCCGCAAAACATCGTCCAAAAATAGTTGTCAGGAAATTGAGCAAGCGTTTTCCAACGTATCGATCGCGTCCAACTGTGACAGACAACGAATACCAAAAAAAAAAAAAGAGAGCAACGATCGGCACTCGGCGCAGAGATCGGGGGCAAAATTCTCGTTTAAATAACAAATTTCTAACGAACGAAGGGGACTCGCGGGATTGAAAATGTTCGATTGGAAAATATTTACCTTGACGTACGCGCAAGCTCTATGTCGATACAGGTTTGTCCTTTGTATCAGGTTGTCCCGAAAGTTTCTTTCGCGAGTTGCACTCAATTATTTTATATGGTCGTGTGTTTATACAGGGTGCGGCAGAAATAACTCCCACATTTTAACCCTCCGGCACCGGCGCTGGGTCATTTTCCCGACGTTAATTTCCAAGTCTCATTTCTCTGTCATCGAAAGTGTCGAGACATGTGTTTACATTGTAACTCGATCCGTAGCAATCGGCCGTCCCCACTATTCTAACTTTTAGCGACAGAAACGTTTCGAACTTTATTGCAAAAGAAGTAGTTTTCGGGACAAAATATTAACAAAAACAATTGGTTACGAGGCATTATTAATATGATAATAATATTTGCATAGAAAAATTTGATTTTAAGCCTTCTTTTGTAGCGCGTAAGGACTTGGATTTCGATTCCTGAATAGTGTGACCCGGCTCCGTCGTTCATGCGAGCGCCCGGTGTCCGAGGGTTAAAAAAAAAACGATTGAAAAAAAGTGGAACGAGATACCACCAGAAACTTTTTATTTCTTAAATCTAGATGTAAAAAAAGTTATTTTTTACTTTATGTTTTAAAAATTATGTCGTCCAAATGGTGGCCTTTACGGGCGATACACATTTGGATTCGTTCTTGAAAGTTTTCCATCACTCTCGCTAGCATTTCGGGGGAAATTCTTTCAATTTCCTTGTGGATGGCCTCCTTCAATTCAAGGACCAAGGACGATGTTTGAAAACCGTACATGTTTTGTACGGTCCATACAGGGCGTCGTCAGCGCGAAATTTTGCAGATGATGTCCAAATGTGTATCGCCCGTAAAGGCCACCATTTGGACGACATAATTTTTAAAACATAAAATAAAAAAAAAACTTTTTTTATATCTAGATTCAAGAAATAAAAAGTATCTGGTGTTATCTCGTACCATTTTTATTTTTCGATCGTTTTTTAAAGTGTGGGAGTTATTTCTGCCGCACCCTGTATAAATAGACGATCTAATTTCATAGGTATTCATGTTGTAACAGTAACGCAGCAAAATGAATCGTGCACAATTCGGTAATGTAATATAAAACAAACTATTGTACATGCATTACTTATCAATAAATCGAAAGAAACTTTTGGGACAACCTAATACTTGGAAACAGAGACCTGGGCACTTTTGATACGACATTGTTTCGATAATCTTTTTATTTTTATTTCAATAAAAATTTGCCCAGGTCTGCTTGGAAACATGAATTCTTTCTACGCATAAAAGATCTGAAAAATGCGTAAGGATTCTCCGAATACCTGCTCGATAGAGCAAACTTCGTAAACGTAATATTACAAGAGTTCTTTTATTCGTTTCTTTACTTGATTTTTTTTTGTATTCGAACGAATGTTTGCCCATCTCTGCGCTCAGACGACGAATTCGACGACCAAATCAAGCCGCGAGAAGATAAAAAAAGGCTCTCCAGCAGTTCACTCGCAAAATTAATTCGTTTATCCCTCCATGCCTACCGCATTGTATTTTTTACCGATTATAAAAATTGTAACCGAAAATAACCATTTTAAGTTACAATGAATACTATCAATTTTTATTTTGCTTAAGCGCGTTGTATCCTCCGTTAATAAAAAGAAAAAGAATGTTCTGTTCAGACGCAGGACACGAAGGGATTAACGCAACGACCGAAGATCGAGAGCACTAATTGTTAACAAACAAAGAGATCGTATCTGCGTGAGAAAGTATCAATTGTCGTTGTTTTTCCACCATTCATCGTTTTTTTTTTCCTTCAATTTATTCTTTCGTCTAATGAAAGTCCCTTTGCATTAGGGTTGCAAACCCTTAAACGAGTGCCGTAATCAACTTGACATCAAAGGTAGGAACTACCTGCCTCGGACTAAAAAATATCACGTACAGCCTCTGTAAGTATTGCTACGATCAATTGTGCTCTTTTTATCGGCCCTCCTGTCTCTCGTTTCCACACTCGTACGCGCATGCATTCACTCCCTCTCTCTCTCTTTCTCTCTGTCGCATTCTCTCATTCATTTTCTCTTCAATTTTGCACGATACCTCGGTACATAAGTTTGCTTACGCTACGCAGATAGCCTCTACGGTTGCTTCGTTTTAAGCTAGGCGCAAACTCAGCGCAATGGTGACGCAGCGAACTATATACCCTTGCATTGCACGCTGCGCGTTGAAACTCGGTTTACGCTTCGTTGGTTCGTGTAGCTTTTTGAGACCTTTGGATTAGCCACCGCTTTTCTACCGAGCCATCGTCGTATTTCTACCAACTACATTCTTATTTGACTCTTTTCGTTGAATGTCTTTTTGACAAATTGAAGAAACTTGTCGAGTAAAATGACGAACTAAAAAGTGTTTCACGAAAGCCATGCAACAATGTGCAGTGTGCGATTGTTTCAAACTGTTTATAAAATACCGCGTTGCGTCACCGTGTGCTTAACACGAGGCTAAGGTGATGCAGCGCGGTATGTTTTGCATCGTGCACCGCGCATTGAAATGCAAATTCTGCTTCGTTCTTTGGCTCGTGTAACTCACATTAATTTCTTATCTATTTGTTTGAGGACGTTATTGCGAAAAAAAAACCAAGCACTGCTGCATTCGACACCAGTTTGATACCTTAAATAAATACTTGGCAATTGATATATATTCATATGTATCACCTAAATGAAGTGGACAAAAAAAAAAAGAAGAAGAAGAAGAAGAATACTTAACTAAACCTATACGATATAAGAATTCATAAAGAGAAATTTACGAGAGAGACACGAAATAGTTGCATCGAAGTCGAATACGAAATTTAAAAACCGATCGTGGTATATTTAGCGTTAACGAGTACACGCGCAGTGTGCAATTGTTTCACGTCGTTTTAGAGAACGCTGCGTCCACATTGGGCTCGTAATCCGCGTTTAGCCCTAACCTCGTTCGAAACAATATTATCAAACGACGCCCCCGATCTACGAAGAAACGATCTCAAGTTCCGCGTCGGCAAATCAACGCGTTTCGAATACAAGAGAGCGTAGAACTTGAGAGTCCAGGCGGCGCGCGCGGTTCTCGTTGATGATTTTTCTTCGATCGCCGCTCACCCCCCCCCCCCTCAAACTTATCGTCATGTGCCGATCCGTTTTGTACAAATACGTTATATACAAAATGGAGCTGCTGCACGCAGCCCGAAAATTCTCCTGCAAGAACTCTATGTCTGCTTTCTCGCCTTTCTTCTTTTTTTCACTTTTTTGTTTATTCTCCATTAATTTTTTTTGCTTCTTTTTTTTTTTTACGTTTTAGACATAGCGAGTGTATGGTTCCTATTCGACGGGCGTTACCTTTTCTTTCCATCGGCAGAAATGAAAAACCAAAAGGCCCTCACTTAAAGTCTAGCGATTAACTAAAGGCGAAAGTGGACGTTACCGCGATCGGATATGTCGATCCGTGAAGAATGACTGGATTAGAACGATGCTCGCCTCAGTTACTCCCCTGCCCTTCCTCGCTCTAACAATGTTCTCCGAGTTTTTTTTTCTTTTTTAAATCTTTTGTAATTACGAGTTTCACCAGAGATGCACACAACGGATATTCGCGAGATTTCTCGTGAAAGAAACGAAAATTGAAAAAAAAAAAAAGGAAATATATGTATGTACGTATATTTATATAACACGCGTTCTCTTAAAAACGACACGGTTTTTAGACGCGAGAATCCGAAACACGAGAAAAGAAGTAGACGAAAAAAAAAATAAAAAAAAAAAAAATATAAATAATAATTTAATAGATCACACGCAAAAACGAATGCAAATATGCTCTTTTGTACATTTAAAAATGGTTACTCCTTTAGTCGTAAGTTTTATTAATAACATGGTATGTACACATATACACAATGTACAAGAAAAACCCGTACGCTGGGTCAGAATATGTCCGCCGTCTTGTAGTTTCCATATCGTACAACGAGTGTGTAACAGTAGAAAGAGTATACAAATAAAAGATTAGAAAAGGACAACCGTCGTTCCTTGCCCGACGGTTAACACGCTGCTAACCAACCTCTCGATTGACCCGTGATTTTACGCGGTGCAGCGTGGGTACAAATAAAGTACAATACAACCGCCCAACTTCGCGCGATATCGAGTGTTTCTTGTTTGTTTGTGGGTGGGTGGGTGGGTTGTGTATGTCTGTAAAGTACGTTCGCGTGTGTGTATAGAAGTCTGTGTCTGTGTGTAGAGGTTTGTATACGTGTACAAAGGTCTACGTGACTGTGTGTACGTTTGTATTTTCAAAAGAAAGAGTAAAACGCAAGAACGTTCGCGATACAACAAACAAATAAAGGCGATCCCGCCTAAGTACAAACCCAAACTCAACTCTCCGCGACTTTTCTCCGCCTTCGTATTCGTTACACATTCGCTCTCCAGCCCCCCCTCGCCTCTCAAAAAATGACCACGTTTTTTTTTTCTTCTCCTTTATTCCTCGCGTATTTAACCGTTCTACGATAATCCCATATGTACACGTGTGCAGGACCGATGCCAGCGCGCAAAAATGCCAAAGACTTCTTCTCAAGACCAGTCGAAAACAATTCGATCGAACGTAAAGACGATCGATCGAGAACAATTGAGTTGCCTCCGTGAATCGAAAAAAGTCCAAGCGACGAAAGCTTGGAAACTCAAATCGTCCACTTTCCCTGACAACGTCGACAATCTCCCGTGATAATCCAATTTACACCGACAAACGTCTTTGGCTCGAGTCGATTATGTTGGCCCACACCGCCAACATTGATCACCATTACCAAAACTATTTTCGGTGAACCTTCACGGTTCCACCATGATACCCCTCTCGACGAGGGTGCAAAATTTGAGCCCCGATTAAACTCTAACGAGAATCTTTAAGTTTCTCTCTCCTTCTTTACTTTCAGACCAGAGCCCGTGGTGTCGTCGCCCAGGATCGTGGCTATCTCGCCTTGCATGAACGCCCATGGCACTTGGCTGTTCGCCAGCGGACACTTCTCGCCGCTTGGACAATAAACCTGCAACGAGACGAATCATCGTCGTATTAGGTTCTCGTGCGGCCGATGAATGGCTCGAGTTTTGGAGGGGATACACCAGGCTTGAGAGTTCCAAAAATTCTGCAGCGATAAACTTTTCGAGAAACGCGAATACTTGGACACGATGTCAGTGGCGGCCGTACATAGAGGCGAAATAGGGTCTCGCATAACTTTATTGTAATTTTCTTTTCTTTATCGTTTAATATTGAAAAATTCTATTGTTCAAAATATTTGTCTAGGAAGTATTAGGATATATTCCTAGTTATATTCAAATCAATATGAACGATGGTTTTAATTTTCTACGGGAGATATTTTTGACAAGGGCTTTGCAAACCATTTGCCTTCCACTGCCTGGTGCAACCCCTTAACACTGGAACTAGCATTCGCTCAAATATTGTCTCTCGTGTATACTACTTTAACTTTGAAACAGAGAGTAAAGAGGCAAATTAACACGTTGATCGCCACGTCACCCATACATGGGTGACAGTGCTTTTCACTCATGAACAAACAAAATTAATTCTGAATGTTAAGTATCAAAGAAAAGAAATTTGAATGAAATTCTTAAACTTCGATGAAGTTTGAAAAAATAGATGCTACAGTAAATGTTTGATCATGTAGTTTTCAGTAGTCTGGAAACGAAACTTAATCACAGTAGAAATTTTCAGGAGTATTAATCTGGCAGTCAACGTGTTAACAGATCGACATCTACTTAGTTCCTTATTTCAATCATTTGTCAATGATACAGTGATTTTAAAAACAAATCCAAAGCAATACTCTAGAGTACGAGATAAACCTTACCTCTGAGCCAGCGCCCTGTCTCTTTATGCTCTCCCGGCTGCAAGGGAAGCAGAATTTGTGGTGCGTCATGCTGGGGCACTGAACGAAGTGCGTATCTTCGAGACGTTCTTGACACAGTGTACATTTCAGTATCGGCGCCGACACTTGCTCGGCCCCGGCGACCTGGGCGACTGCTCCTTCTGTCGATGTTGTCACAGTCGTCGACGATACGTGCCTTGAACCGCTGGACCTCCTACCCGACGGTCCTGTAAACGAACAATCGATATCGATTAGTATCTCTAAATATTCTTGACAATAGAATAACGTAACGCAAACAAATCCTTCTACCGAACTACAGACTTGAACTACAGCACAGACTTATTGAAACTCATTTTTCTGCGGCAAGCTCTATGGGCTACTGTTTGAAGGCTGAAATTACCAGCCAAAAACGTTACACAAGTATCTGCGCAAAGCTTGTACCGCAACTAAAATGAATTTTAATAATTCTATGCATACAAGCGACATTATCCCAACTGATATTTACCTGAGCTGTTGGGGCTGTGTTGCGAACCCCTTGAGGTGCTGCGTTGCTGGGCGTTTGCAGCAGTAGTCGGTGGGCTTCTGCTGGTCGGGCTGGGATTATTCGGTTGTTGTGGCACTGATTCGGGCGACGCCAGGTTGTCAGCAACGGACATGAGCGCTGCCATAGGGGACGGTCCATTCGTTGAACCCTGAAGGGCAAACTTACGTTCAATTTGCATGCTATATGAACATAAACGCCTATAATTAAAATATCTGAGAAATCATTAACGCTAAACCTACCAACGTTCATTTCTAACTAATGGGTGTTGGTAATGGTTGTGAAAAAATTTGTGGTGTTTACGGACAAGATGCTCTATCAAAATTTTAATGTCAAAGATGCATCACGTTGTGGTCGACCAATCACAGAACGATGGCGATGAAATCATGCAAATGGTTGAGAAACGCCACCAACTTTTTCGAATACCCAATATTTCTATCGTGATGGAACGACTAGTTTTAAACATACTTTTCTCAGTTAAATGCAAAAATGTTTTACGTGGAACTAAATTGAATAATGCGTTCGTATATTACATACAAGAACTGTATAAAAAAATTTTGAAAACGGTCTTTGACGTATATGCTCTTAATTACCTGGTGATGATTCGACTGTGAATTATCATTGGAACCCTCCTGCGCCGGTGGTGGCGGTGGCGGAGGGCTCGTTCGTGGACGAAGAGGGGAACCTCCGCCATTCGCTGCCACATTTCCTGGCGCCAACGGAATAGACGGGCCAACGTACGCCCCTGAAAATCAAACAGTTCAATGCATCTTTACGCCAACATTCCAAGACAAGGATTCTTAACCATCGTGCCTTTGCATCGTACTTTGCAACGGTGTCGATGAAACTGAATGCAAAAATTTTAAATCGAATCATTTATCTATCATCGAACCGTGCCGCGAGCTTAAAAAGGATTAAGAATCGCTGTCCCAAAACGATCTACTGCACACGAATACGAACGCGACCGAGAGCGATTGCCAATCGTCGAAAATCCAAATATCGTCTCGTAAGTTTATTTTCATCTGGCCGTTTACATTTTTCATGAAAATAATCTACGCTAACATTTCCTGCTGTGCAGCTTTTAATAAGGCAATGATTCAGATGCGAGGACAGAAATAGATATCCTTTGCCCTCGCCGTGGCGAGCACGTAGCGATTACGCTTAACGAAACCAAGCGGAGGGAGGATTTTATTATCCATCGGTACAGGGACCTCGTTTTCTACAGGTCTTAAAACATCGGAGGGACAACTAACGGCCGACTTTCGAACATTGGAAGGAGCTGGAGTTATCAGCTGTCCGTTAAGTCGAACGAATTTCAATATTACCGAGAGATTTATATTCCAGAGAACACGACGATCAAGGAACAAGACGTGCCATCGACAAACGCCGGCTGTTTACGGAATGCTTTTCGTGACTTATTTATTTTTCATGACCGAGATCGTCGCTCGCACACCACAGAATGTAGAGTATTACTGGTGTTTGGATACGAGAAGACATGGCGAGGTGACGACTTTGATATTTGTTTACGAATCCCGTCCACTTGGTACTGAATTGGATGATGTTAGGTGTAGAAATTAATTCTGTACCTTAACATTCGATTAAGTGAAAATATTTACTCGTCACTTTCAAGTTCTCGATCTGATATATTGATCGCAATGAATCTATACGTAACCCAAGTCTTAGCCTTCTATTATTTGTTAGAATAAAAATAACAAAATTAATTAGTGTGATACTACGTCGTTACTAATTTGATTACAAGAATGTATCGTTTACGAAACATCGTGCCACTGTTGGAACGCAGTACTGGTACTTTAAATTGTTAATTTGTGTTTAATTCCATCAGCGAAAATAACCATGCCGACATTTCAATCGTCTATTTAATATTTCATGAAAACGTGATCCGTTGTCTCGCTCGAAAGAGCGTTCTTCGTTCGGTGAATCAATTATACGTTAAGAAAGGTCAACAAACAACAGTCGTTTACTTTCTTCGATATATTACAAACTCTTACGTCAGCGTTTAAAATTGAACAAATTTCTGCTGAAATAATATGCCAGCCAGTATGTTCCGTGTATCTTGAATCGCAATAAAGCATATGTGTCTCGAAGAATATTAAAGTTTCGTATATAGATAACCGTAGAAAAATAAAGCACGTTTATGTAAAGTCTGTTCGGTTCGACAAACGTGAACTAGCAATTCTTTAAAACTTCAGATTAACTTTCAAAGTATCGGTCTCGTTCCGTGGAAGTTGAATTTCCATAAAATATGCAACATCGGAAATAATGTTATCTGTTCGGTTTTATCGATGCTACGCAATGGAATTTACTGACAACACTCTACTTCTCGATTATCGTTCAATTATTTTTCTCGCCGATGTTTACACGGTTCCGAACCCCCGTACGGAGAAACGCATTCCCCCAGCGACAGATAAGCGCGAATCGATATTAAAAAGCACGGTTTCGTCACGTTCTACGGAGGACCGTGACATGCGATGTCTCGATATCCAGCTATTCCAGTGCAACTCAGCATCGGCACGTACCTACCCCCACCATTCAACCAGTGCGCAGTGCTGGCTTTGACAAGTTGGTCGCCACGTCACCAGAACGATTGGCTTTTTCGTTAAAGAATCAAGAGATTATATATAATAAATTCGTGCCATCTTGCATTCAGTTCATTTTTCTGCTTTATTATTTTTAACATAAAGGTTTCTGAATTCTGAAGGCGAGGTGTTCGATCGATCTGGTATGGATTTGAGAATTTGGCGATGTTGCAAAAATAAATACTACAAGAAATGTCGTTAAGCATAGAAATGAACCCTGGTGCTTTCGTATTCAATCATTTATAACCCTAGTTTAAGTAGAAACATTTAATCGTCGTTTTATTAGTATACAGGGTGTTCCAAAAATGTTGTAACACCTTGGAAGGGGTGGTTCGGGAGGTGATTTGAAACAACTTTTTCCTTAGCAAAAATGTTGTCAGAGGTTTCGTTGAAGAGATATTAACGGAGAACACTGACCAATCAGAGCGCGAGTATGCCGGTTGAGAGTAGGTTACGCGCTAGCCGGCTTCGCTCATACGCTACCGCGGGCGCTCCAACGGCATCCTCGCGCTCTGATTGGTCAGTGTTTTCCGTTAATATCTCCTCAACGAAGCCTCGGACAACATTTTCGCTAAGGAAAAAGTTGTTTCAAATCACCTCCCGAACTACCCCTTTCAATGTGTTACAACATTTTTGGGACACCCTCTGTATATTATTATATTAGGTGTAGAAATGAATTCTGTGCCTTTCTAAACCAAGCTTACCATTTTATAAAAGGAAACCATACAACTTTTAATTAACACTTTCGACGCCAAACATATACTCAAGAAAATATTTACGAAGCCAAAATTTTGTTCTTATGAAATTGGGAACTATATAATTTAACATTCGCGCTAGTATCTAGTTTTACAACCTCGTCACAATTCACGAATCCTATCCAGACCTGGTTACTTTAACATCTGATCTTCAAAACAATTTTTTGTAATTCCTTTGGGAAAATCCCTGTCACCCATATATGGGTGACGTGGCGATCAACGTGTTAAATAGCACGAGGGCGTATATACGCTCTTCACAATCATAAGGTTAACACGAGTTGGAAGGTGGCGCCTAAATTGGGAGTTGCACCTGGGCGCCAGTCATTCCGCTGTCGTCCCTGCGCGCGAGTCACCGAGGTCTCTCGAGTAGAGAGAGCGTGGTCTACCATCGAGAAGCCGTGTGACCGGTACTTTTCCGTGACGCGACTTTGATAGAGCAAGGACCGCTGCTGGCGTCCCTCTATCTATCTCGAATCATGCGAAGAGAACGTAGGCTTGATGGAGGAAGCGAAGGGAAAGAGTAGGCGCATGCTGGATCCCAAGGAGCAAGATCGGAGGGAAAGAAAACGCATGCGCGGGTTTTATAACAGACGACATCGCATCGTGCAACGTAGGCGGTTGGCTTAGTCACACTTTTGCGCTTTGTATACAGGGTGAGGCGTTTCAGACAGGCCACCTGAATAACTCGTTTACATTCGGCGATAGACCAGTGGCACGTTTCACCTACATGGAGCCCGAGACTAAATGGAATATGGGAGTTTCTTTGACACATTGGCTGCCAGGCAAACTCGTCAACATTTCTACTAGCTTAAAATTTTGTCACGAGACAATCAAAAATTAAATAATCCAACATTCGTCGTGGTAATTAGACTTTTAACCGCGCCAAATACACGAATACTATATTTATCTTCGTTAACGTCTCACCTTCGAAAGAAACTTCCGAATGCAGAATATTTTTAAAGCCCTCTTCTCATTTTACCGAGATCGTGAAAGAACCAAATTATATGACGTAAATGAAATGTTTAAACCAGAACAATAAGTCGGAAATATTGGGTTGTCCAGATAGTTCGTGCCAATTTTTAAGAAACATTCACAGACACGTTTGAATTTCGATATATATTTATTGAATTATATATATACCATTTTGTTCCACAATTTTTCCACCTTTTGTTTTCAACCGATATATTCAGACCTGTACCGCCTAATAAAAATCGGCATGGACTTTCCAGACAACCCAATAGTAACGAAAAATTTAACCCCGAATGTCTAATTTATACATATCGCAAGAGTTTAGTCTATATCTATAGAAGTTAAACCATTTTTACATTAACTGAAAGGGTATCGTATCTACGTATTCAATTTTATAGATAACATTAGAAAGGCAATAACGGAACGATTATCAGTGCAAGCCAATACAGTTGTTAACCGGTCGACCATAGAATGTCCTTGTTTCAAAAGTATAACCCTCCGTGCGTTTTGTCGACGTCGCCGTCAACACCCGTTCACGGTTGACGTCTCTCTACATAGTGCACGGAGAGTTTATTCTTAGGTTACGTTTAGGAACACGGAGATAACCTTGATGAATCGTTAATGAATCGAGGAAACAACACCATTCGCGTCACGGCTAGCTAAATGTCACGTTAAAATAACAGCACTTATTTGACTTTTTGGTACTGTTCGAAATAAAAGAAAACGTTGGTCTTGAGAACACGAAACGTTCACGTTCACAGATTTTCATGCATCGAATTTAACGCTGTTTTAATTGAAACTCCGTGTCACCCGTTAGTGGATGACGTGGAGATCAACGTGATACTTTCTACGTCTAATATTTACCATTCGAATGAAAATTTGCCCACCTAACCCAAGTTCCATGACGGCGTTTGCGACACCCCATATAAAATACGACGAGGAGACACGCGAGACGGGACGAGCGCGATAATCGACCAGTGACGTAGACACCGAAGCCGATGTGTACATGCCCCTCTAGTATCTGTACGCGATCGATGGAGCATAGTCGAGAACTCGCCAAGCGTGGCCGATCATTTCGAAACACGACTCATGGCGCGTTCTCGTTACTACCGTTGATGACCGTCGTTTCTCACCCGTCTCTCCATCGTACGTGCACACGTTTCCATCAATACAGGGTGTCCCAAAAATGTTGTAACACCTTGGAAAGGGTGGTTCGGGAGGTGATTTGAAACAACTTTTTCCTTAGCGAAAATGTTGTCCGAAGCTTCGTTGAGGAGATATTAACGAAAAACACTGACCAATCAGAGCGCGAGTATGCCGGTTGAGCGTAGGCTACGCGCTAGCCGGCTTCGCTCATACGCTACCGCGGGGGCTCCAACGGCATCCTCGCGCTCTGATTGGTCAGTGTTTTTCGTTAATATCTCCTCAACGAAGCCTAGGACAACATTTTCGCTAAGGAAAAAGTTGTCTCAAATCACTTCCCGAACACACCTCTTTCAATGTGTTACAACATTTTTGGGACACCCTGTATATCAAACCGATCAATCACTTGAAATCAACACGACACGTTTTAATCGTATAATCGATACGAATCGAAGCGCAATTCCGAAAAGCTACCGACTTTATTGCATAATTCTTATTGGTTATTAGGTTAGAACGTACCAAATTCATCCGTTTTTAATTTGTTTAAAATCGTTTAAAACTGTGATTTGATTTTATAACTTCCTGATCAATTTATGATAAGTGTACCTTGAAAAGACGTAAAATTAATTTCTACGCGTAGAACGTTATCCCTTTCGTGTCGAACGATATATCTATATCGCTATGCGTGTGAAAATGACAAATTTTAAGAAACTTGAAAAACGAATTCGCTAGTTTAGAATATAGGATCTCGTGTAGTATATTCCTGTAGTATATTCAAACTTTTTCTAGAAAATTGCCGTTACGTAAGCCTTGATACATTTACTCTGCATTAGGGAGAATGGGAGTGCTCTAGACGCAACTTGACTCCCTTCGCAGAGGAATTGAGTGACGGGAGAATGCAATGCGCATAGGTAAAATGAAATGAGCAATAAATTTGAATAGTCTGACAGGGAGAATAACGTACGGCTGGACACATAACTGCGCGCGGAACTACACCGTCTCGACAATTTTTAACGCGATAAGAACCCGAGGACATTCGCATTTGTCGCGTCTGCCTGTTACTATAAATATATTTGAAAACAAAGTTAGATAAAAATTTCGAATAAAAACAACTGTTTATCTGTTACACTTCCCATTAAACGCAATGAAACTACGATAAATATTATATAAATACTTCACAGTGAACAAATAAATAGATCTTTACACGTTCATTTTATTTGCCGTCAAATACTGATCACGGCTGTATTAAAATTTTACGTACAATGATTAGACTGTGGTTTTATGCATTTATGATATGAATTAATACAATACATATGTAGTAAACATAGCCAATAGGTATGCGCACTTATGTAAAACGAAATATCACATTATTATTGTATTAATCAATATATTATCAATATATAATTATATATTATATATTATCAATATATAATTAATCAATATATTCTACATACGTTATACAAATTTTTTGTTGTACTTCGTAAATGCATCAAATTGGCAGTCTAATAATAATGGCAAAAAAATACAAAATACTGTGTTGTACAATTTGACGATTCAAGGATAGAACTACGATTATCGTTTCCTGTAAAACGCAAGTTTGAGAAAAATAAAAATGAAAAACGATGTTTTGGGCTTTCAAAAAAATTCTGTCATAAGACATATGTTTATTTCCAGACCCTAATCTTCGTCAGCGGTTATCTATTTTTATCGAAACGCGCGTACGTAAATTGTGAATTATCTTTTAAACGGAAACGCCACCCTCGGGGATAAAAAAAAAGTTAGATAAAAAAAACAGCATGAATATGTGGAAATTTATTTTAGATAAAAAAAAAGGGGGGGATACACACGCGAAAGATGTTCTCGAAAACATTGATAAAAATATGTAGCGCAAGATGTGTGCGATTCTTCGATCTAAAAACTCTTCCCTCAAACAATTCACAAAGTTGAACACACTTTCTTCATTGAGTAACGGTTAAAAACTATTTCCACCATTAACAGTTAATCGCAGCCTTCTAAACGGAGATAAAATATGAATTTTTACACTGTACAGGTATTAATTCCCGTGAAAATTCCCCAATCTAGTAAAAGAAACGACGCTTAAGAACCGTTAGGTTTGCCAAACGGAATCCATCGACGCTTCATTCTTCGTACGATCGTTTAAAGCCATAATAATAACTATTAATTGCAGTCATTTAAAAATACTAACGGTTTAAGGTCAGGTAACAGAAAAATACCTGAAGCGAGGTAAAACCGACCATGCTATTTCCGTTACTTCGCGTAAAGTATTCTTCTTTAACGCATTTACGACTTTGAATCGACTATAATTGTCCCGTAGAAATGTATTTCACCCATAAACGAACCGAGGACGATTGTCCAGCCGAATTACGAATGGTCGCTGCAGCGAAGCCATTCGATAACCGTAAACACACGCGTTAAGGTCGAATTAGAAAGTGGCCAGTGTCGAAATAACGGTCGATGACCAAGGTCAGCCCGACTGTGGGTAGGTACGTGCGGGCAACACAAACGCGAAGTGAACCGACTCCGAGCAACGTCAACCTCTTCGTCAATGAGCAATGTTCAAACGAAAAATAGCGCAAGAAAAAAGGGGGTCACGCTACAGTTACCTTCGCGATGCAGCAAAATGTCGCAGCTCCACGGGCTCGAAACCGGTTTTCCAGAAAGTATCACACCGACGCGATCGAATTAACGCGAAGAACATAACTTCGCGCAAAGAAGCAGGGAGCTTTGCAAAACTTTCTTGATATTCGAAGCTTTAAGTACGGCGAACTGCCTTATAATAAGAAAGTAAGGTAATTATAGAGAACAGGTACATCCTCACCGATTTATATATACGTTGTAGAAATCAACATTTTGAACAACTTTTTCCTATACATACAGTGACTCTCAGAAATATTCGGGCACCAGTGTATGGTTAGCTTTATGGCTTAATGTCATAGTTATTAAAAAAGGAATCGTCTTCGTTACTTTTTCCAATAATAAACCATTTATTAACATTATTAAAGACGTACCTGTTCTCTATAATTACAAAAAGTAATCTTTGCTTCGCTCAGTAGTTTCTCCTCTGTGTAAAAATGTTTAATAAATGCTGCCAGGTGTGATACCAGTGTAAACACAGTTTAGGTTCGTTCGGTAAAATACGATATTTGACAGAGAAAAGCGTGGAAAAAGATGGAAACGGTTGTAACGTACACAAAGAGTTCTAGTTCGTTACGAATCGTTGATGAAATTAACGCTGTGAAAATGTTCCCCAACATCGGTGTGATTTGTATTAAGCAACAACGGTCTCATTCATTGTATCTAAATATACCGTGTGACGTCATTCGATTGGACGTCACGCCGGCGGCACTCGGTGGTATCTTTTGGTCGTCCTATCACGTGCTCAACGTACGTCTCCCTTTATACGCGTTTGGACGACTGTCCCAATGAAGGAACTTGCCCGAGAAACAGAGAAAGATGGTAGATGGCTACGCCAAGACGATCGTAGTAGGAGGAAAGAGAAGAAGGGAGGAGCGCGTAACTTCCTTTAACCGCGATGATTCTACGAAGTCTAAAGGCTGAGCACGCGTTTTCCACACACGCATGCTCTTTTCTCTTGCCAGATGGCCACGCGCACGACCGAAACGCATTCCTATTTTTACTACCAACCGATAACACGAGAAAGAAACGTTCGCTTCGAAAATTAAGGTGTCGCTTTAATACGGACGTGGAAGATTAAAATCGAGCTAACAGCATCGGCAAAATCCACTCTAGATAAACGTTTCGAGTAACGAGTAAAAGATAAACATTCTTTATCGGTTATTCCTTGAATAACAATTTTTAACTCGAATTATGAAATAAATTAGCTTGATCAAGAAAATGAGGGAAGATCTTTTTGGACAACCTAGTATTTTACGATGAATATACAAATATATTGGGTGTAGAAATTAGTTCTGTGCCTCTTTATTCGATAATCTATAACTCTCGAATTTTAGTGACCGTCAAATTGTATTTATTGTCATTCTTTTGTAATTGCTGTAATTACCAAGTGCACTTGTAATTTGTTAGAAGAATAATAATACGCAAAAATGTATGGCTATGTATATTAAATATTTCTACTTAAACTAGAGTTGTAAGTTGTTAAATACAGAGACACAGTATTAATTTCTACACATGATAACATACCCGTTCAATTTCGTTATTCATAAATGGAATAAAATTTCGCCCATCTCTAACCAGTGGCCATTGAACATTCCGATGATGTGAAATTTCTTCGAACGACCAAGAATATTTATAACCTATCTTCCAACAGTTGTATCCCCGACTAAAGTTAAGGAAGATTCGATTGCAGATTTTCAAGGAACTACAATTTTAGTTCTTCTGTATAATTTCATCGAAAACGTGCATTAAGATCGCATTCGTACTTTGGAGCTTTTAGATTTTTAATTTAATTAAATTTTAATCCAATGATGCCTCTACTTCCTACGAATTACCATATCCTATTTTTCAAAAATTATTCAACTGCCCCCACTAAAACGAAAGAAACGAAAGCTACAGCAAGAAATGTACCGCTTCGTGATCGTATCGTATCCGAAATCTTTCAACACAGACCGGACGCACGGAAATAAAATTCCGCTAAGAACGATGAAATCGAGACACAGCCAGATGTAGAAGAAACATTACGCGTAGAAATGAATTCTCTGCCTTTCTAAGGAAAACGTTTCATCCGCGTATAAAGAAACCAACAAAGAGGAAGACAACTTTAAATCTTCCCTCGAGTAACTATTTCTATTTAAACTACAATTATTAGGTTGTCCCGAAAGTTTCTTTCGCGAGTTGCACTCAATTATTTCATATGGTCGTGTTTATATAAATAGACAATCTAATTTCATAGATATTCATGTTGTAACGGTAACGGAGCAAAATGAATCGTACACAATTCAATAATGTAACATTAGACATAAAATATCGTGCATGTATTACTTATTAATAAATCGAAAGAAACTTTTCGGACAACCTAATACAAGGACGATGGAATGGTAAAATGGCACAGAATGAATTTCTACAGCAAATATGTATAGAAATCGAGTAGCCAGATTGGTCCTCTGTGTAAGTTGACTCACCATTGGCCTTGAATGTAGTGGCAGTCTCGAAACTGGGTGCTCTCACAGGATGCTTCTCTTTGGTTCGATCCTGAACATAACTGACGGCGAGGCTTACAGCTGGCAAGGATTCGCCCCTGGTCAATGGCGGTCTAACCGGATGCTGTTCTTCCAAGGAAAGCCTCTTCTCCGCGTGTTCGTCTTCGTCGATGGTGGATATACCCCGCTTGAGCTGTGCGATGCCTCTGTTGTGGCTGAGGTTCACGTGATGTGCCACAGCGGCTAGGTGGGCGTTCGGAATTCTCACGTTATTGCTCCTCATGCCATTAGCGATTTCGTGAGTTTCCTCGTGTTGCCGCGAGATCTGTTGCCTGGTGGTGCCGGAATTGAATTCCGTGATGGAGTTACGATGGTGAAGCTGCGAGTAGCCGGCGATATTGTGATGCCTTGAATGGCTCTGACCAGTATTCTGTATCGGTAGAACGTCCAAATTAGTGGCGCCGTTGTGTTCCGTGTGCCCGGTAGTTCTGTAACCCTTGGACGTCGACGATCTGGCTTCTTGAAAGCCGTGAGCCTTCTTCATCTGCTTGGCAGATTCCAATACCAGGTCTATCCTGTCGGCGCCTTCGTAATTCACGCAACCGCGGCACACGGGCTCCGAATAGTCCATGATCATGGCCCAGGGCATCCTGGGCAGATCGCACAAGTAGCACTGCGTTCTCTTCCCCATCATTTTGCTGTACTGCTTCGTCCGTGAATATTCGACGGAATCACAAAAAAAACGTACAAGTCGATAATATCACTCACATCCACTTTAAACACGTCTATTATCCTGTTTCTGGATTTTCCCACGCGCACGAACGAACCGGGCACCAAGTCGATTTTGTTTACAGCATTCTCGAGGCTCGAGGTAACCTCACCGCGTATAAACACCACACAGAAACCAACTTCACTACCGAGAAAAGAAATCCACTCGATGTGTTGGCCGAGCTTAGCGAAAACAACCGATTCGTTCGACTGCTCGACGCACCGAGTTTCTCGCGTTTATTCTTTTCACTCGAGTGTCGTGGGGGCTACATGGATCGAGACACGGCGAAACGACGCTTCGAGAGTTCGTCGATTATTCGCGAGCGCGTATTACTGGCCGCTCGAAGCGAGCTACGCGCCGTAGAGGCGGAGCAGAGAAAAAAGAACAACTGCGATTCTCGGACGCTCGGATATTTTTGCCCACAACTTACAACTGCGGTGTGATCGGTTGATCGTGATCGACTAATGACTAAGTCATTAGTGTAACGCACGTACGCGCGCTGACAAAACCCGGGGAAATCGTATTCTAGGTTAAACACGAGACACGAAGTAAATGGTATGCGGCGCGTAACACGACGTGTGTGCTCTCGCTCGCCTAGTTGCCGTACGAGGAGACGAACGCTCGAGAATGCGGTGGTAAAGCGGAGCTACGGGTGTCGCTCTCCCCCCACCCTCCTCCTCTGGCCACTAGTTCCTTTCTCCTCGCCCCACTACCCCGCCACAGGGTCCATGATTCGACCAACGACGACGACGACGACACAACGACTAGCTACGACGCGCTCCGCCAATCGGGCGTTGTGGCGTCATGGTGCGTGACGTCATAATCGCGAAGCTGCGCATGCGCACCGTCGGATGCCCTAGGGGGACACGTAGTCAGCGACCGGGACTCTGAGCGCGAACAGACCGATAAAGAGAGAAAGACCAATGAGAAAATAAGATGGCGATAGCACACGCGCGCGCACTCACTCCCTCTACCCGCTCTTTGCAACCAGAGGTCCGCTTTACACTCGAGAAAATTCTGCTAACGAACTTGGTCGATTTTACTGAACACTGATGGATCTCAACACTTTTAATTTAATAATATCTTTTATATGATATCGATTCGTTCAAATTCGATTACGTTAAAGTCGAAAAATGTTTAATCGAAACATTACGTAGAAAAGCTAATTTACGAAATTTGTATCTTATTGAACCGCGACGATAACGTCGTAATACTTATTGTAAATACCATACGTTACGTTAATCAAAATTGATTAAACTATAATTCGTGTACTTATACATTTTTTTATAATAGTAATAATTTAAATTCTTCGTAATTTCATCATTTCAAGATGAAAATACGACTTCGTAATCTTAACGCCGAGGTTGTAACGTTTAATCTATTTTATCGCGATTACATTCGTCGTAAACCGATAACTAGATATAATTTTTCGAAAAGAACTCATAAATGGTAATCTTGAATGATATAAACAATGACTTATTCATACCATAACACGAGCCTAGCGATCACATGATGGCGTGCTATTTTATCGGGGTTTCTTTCGCGATAAGGGAATACGCGATACATAATGGTAACAGGAGGCTTGGCATATACATAACAATTTGTTCGATTATTAATTACGATGCGATTGTTACAACAATGAAGTATACGTAAACGAAATTGTAGGTTATGGTCGGTAGATAACTGGAAGAAAACGTATCGTTCTTCGACTTCTTTGTTTGTTAAATACTTTACATATTTACAGCGAATCCTGTCTAACAGACGTCTCCCGGTTATTAACAAAAATGAGAGGTATATATAAATTTAAGATAAATTTCTCCTGTAAAACAAAATCGAAAAGTCCTTCGTCATTTTGCAATTTAAAGCTTCGTTGGCCAGATATAATCACTGAAAGTTTATCATTTGCCTTTCGGTGCGCGCCATTTATAACCTAGTCAGCTGATCGCGCAGGCCACGTATATGGGAACATCGTAAAATTGTAAAAGCTGATCGTATACCAGCACGATTAACAACGGTCTCGTGAAGGAAAGAGCGAGATAAGATAGTAGCATTACTTTATCGGAAAACGTATTAAATTATGTGATTGTTGTTGCGCTTGCGATATTATCTTTTCGTCATCTTTTTTCTGTAGGTACGCGCGATATCGGGCTCGATTTTATATTTCGTTCGAGCGAAGCCTGATAAAGACTTTACGTAATCTGTAGCAAGAGTGTTGCGTATCAACGTTCAAATTCGTAATGTAACAAATTTGTAAATATCGAATGGAACTCTTTATCACGTTTGTAAATATCAAGCGTTTCTCTACATTTATTCGAATAAAAGTAACGTGTAACTTTGTTCGTGACGCTCTTTGCGATATAACAATTATATTTAAAAAAAGAAGCTTATCGGTTTCGCAAACAATATTTAATACTCGTCGATTTAATTATCCACGTGTATCAAATTGTTAACGATGGTCTGTGTATGCGTTATGTTTTTCTACTATACACAAACGTTCGAGTTTGTAAGGAAATGACATCACTCTGACATCATACTATAATACTGCTTTGCTGCAGTCGAAGCAAAAAATTATTAAATAAACAGGAAAAGTGAATGACACCATAGTTTGAATAGTCTGATAATAGGTTCTCGTTCTCACCTAACGAAGATAAAAGAATATTAAGGAAAGATTAAGTGCGAGAATTAATTCGGTGCCTTTATATTCAATCAAGAATCTTTCGAAAATTAATATATTAGGTTGTCCGAAAAGTTTCTTTCGTTTTATTAATAAGTAATACATGCACAATAGTTTATGTTTTATGTTACATTACTGAATTGTGCACGATTCATTTTGCTCCGTTACTGTCACAACATGAATATATATGAAATTAGATTGTCCATTTATATCAACACGACCACATCAAATAATTGAGTGCAACTCGCGAAAGAAACTTTCGGGACAACCTAATACATTACAAATGAAACTAAAGGGGATACCTTGTTTACGACTTGGAAGATTATTTTATTAAACTGATATTTTTCTTTCGTTTTACTTTATCGTAGCGATACACGTTTGAAAATTGCGCGCACATTTGAAAGAACATTGCCATATCGTTTCGTTATCAGGATCCTTAGGCAGCATTTATCTCTCGCAGCTCTATGAATAGCAAGGTCGAAAGCTGGATCGAGTGTACTGTACCTGCGTCCGACCATATAAATGTGCCCAACACGGATTTAGCCGATTGGTAATTTCTGTGTGACCTCTTCGATGATAACTCGGCCATGTGCAAGGCTGGTGTACATCATTGCGGCCAAACTTGTGGAATATATTAAACGCTATCGAACTTATATTGCCAAAAATGGAGAGTTTTATCATTCGCTGCTATGATAAAGTTTTATCTACTGTCGCCTTTCTGCCAAAATATTGGCTGTCGTAATTAGATCAAGGATTTAAAACATCGTGGCACACGCATATTTTAAATCCTTGATTTAATCGTTTATCGCGAACAAAATAAATTACGTCTATCTTCTTAAACGATAAAGAAACGCCGCGCCTTTTAGACGTCGAGGGAACCGATTGATATATCCTCTCCAAGCTCGAGGTTTGCTCTACTAGGCTCTCCTGCTCTTGAGCAGGGTTCCCTGTATATTATTGTGTAATTTGTAACCTTAAATATTTACGTACACATTAACGGCGAATCTTTATGCCCTTAAAATTGTAATCGTAAAAATGTCTCCGAGGAGGTCGCGGGGTCTCTTTTACGCGAGCAATTCGATTAAGAAGCCAAAGAAAATGATAAGAACAAAAAATGAAAGTGTTGATTATTGCCACGTGGAAGTTGATAAAAAAGATGACCTGAACGGAAGGTCGAAACGTTTATTATAAATAACAACAAGCCTGTACCGACTAACTAGGTCGTTTTGGCTCTCCCAATTTATAAACATTAGCTTTATCTTTCTATCGTTTCAAAACTTTTCTCTACGCTACTCCTATCCTATTCCAACGTCTGTAATCGTGAAAAAAAAAAAATATTTCGTGCACGTGTAACGTATGTGCGACGAGTATACGCTACCAAGTTACTATATTTCCTAGGGGCGCTTGATAGGTCGGCTTCATCATATTTAATACGACGCGGTGCAAAATTGTTTCCGCTTCGACGAGACACGCGATAGACATGCCTGGGTTCGATCAAGTTTTCTTTAAATCGAAATCACGTCTCTTTTTTTTCTCGATTAAACTAATTTTGTGGTTGAAAAATTTTACACTCGTTCGATTTATATATATTATATATATATTATATATATTTATATATAGTTAGTCAAAGTGCTTTGCAATAATATAAATTTTATGCGAGCAATAAAAGTTGGACTTAATTAAAACTAAGTGCATACACGTGCCGTGAAAATCTGTAGATATCTTAAATATTGATAACTATCTACTCCGAGCGGAAGATTTCTTCAAGTCTGGTCACGTGAATGAACGTTATGTTTACAATCTTGCAATAGCCCGTATCAGTCCCCCAGCTCGTCATCGACGATACACGAGCTCGAGCCTCGCAAACGTTAAGATTTCAATCTCGGGGTACGATAATTTCTTAAATATTAATGTTTGATAACTCCACGATAAATATCCGGACACACCTGGGTAAGTGTCGTAGGGTTATCATCGGTTCAACGATTACGTAACAGACTTTTAATTGCTTTTCCGCAAAACGTATGTTTTCGCTATGTTGTTAACAACGAGTAACGAGAAGATATAGTCGCTTCTGTCGTTACGATTTATCAACGATTCGCTATGTAACTGGTATCTACCATCTGTTATTTCCTGATAAAAGCGTTATTTCACTCTACGGGACAATCGCCATTCAATCGTTTCTGGAAACCGTTACGCGTTACAAGAATGCTTATCGATTGACAAACTGATACTCGATGAAAATTCCAACACGGCTAAAATGTTGTCTCTTTATATGTGTGTGTGAAGTTAGCCCCGCACTTATCGAATTTTGAGCTTTTTTTTCTTGCGCCGTGTTGTGTTATATTTGTGCTGAATTGTACCGTAAACCGCAACTCTGTGAGTCAAAGCGTACTCAAGAAAATTGAACAAAGCAAAATTTTTGATAGCCCCGCACTTTTCGAATTTTCAGTTTTTCTTTTTTGCGCCGTGTTGTGTTATATTTGTGCCGAATTGTGCCGTAAATAAGAGATCGATAACATCGATAACAATTAAGAAAAGAAATAAAACCAAAATTATACTAGCCCCGCACTTTTGCCGAAACAAACTTTTTTTTCTATAGAAAGACGCGTACTAAGTCGTGCTACATTGTGCCATTGATAGAAACTCGTTATCTCTACTCGTTTTGCAGATAAAAAATGTTGAATTTCAAGGAATAAAAAATTTAATATTCGCACAATTTGCGAACGGCGACAGATAATCGAATTCTTGAAGTTGTGCTAAATTGTGCTACTTACAGTACACGAGACACGTGCGTTAAAAATTGAGATTAGCTCGAGGGTCAATAAAAATTAACAAAAAAAAGGTGGCGGTGATTAAAAATTTTGATACTTCCGAATTTTCTTTGATTGTACCGGATTGTGCTAGAGTAGCACAACAAGTATTCCTAATTACAAAATCTCGTCAGATCGCCAAATTTCGTAGCGTTGGCAAAGTTAGGAATCAGACGTTAAGAATTTGCATTCGCATTTGCATCGCGCTCGCGGGTAGCGGAGTGCAGCAGTAACGCCTCGATAAATGCACAAGCTCGGGATTGAAAGTGTGCATTTATCACGGAGTTCCCACATTGTTTGATCTTTGCCGACAGCTTCGGTTTATTTCGCTTATTTCTTTTCTTAATTGTTATTGATGTTATCGATCTCTTATTTACGGCACAATTCAGCACAAATATAGCACGATACGGCACAAGAAAGAAAAACTAAAAATTCGAAAAGTGCGGGGCTAACTTCACACACGTTCTCTTTATGCAAAATGTTTTAAGCCGGGCTGGTATATCGAGAAACTGGCTCCGCCGATTTTTCTCGTCAACTCGGAATCTCGAGAGTCGAGGGTACGTTCTTATCGAAAGGAATACGAATGCAAATCGTAGCTAGTACACCGACTGCGAAGTGGGTAGATGCGAACACCGATTACTCCTATCGAGTAACAAAGAGACCGTTGTACTTTTCCGAGCGTAAGTCTGGCTTTGCGGGCGAGTTGCTTTACGTGCTCGTTCGAGAATCGTGTGTCTTGTGACGTCATCCGAGGATCTGGCAACGCCGCAATCGCACGACGTTGTCGGATCGTTTCGTGTGCCGGAAATTCAAGAATCTCTTTCGCTTCTGTGCGGATTCCGCATATAAATTCTGTTTGTTTCCGAAATGATTAATCAGCAAACGAAGCCATCGCTACGAAATAGACGCGTCTTTATGTTTCGGTTACCCCTGTCTCGTTATTCCCGATATGTTAAAGAATTCAACGATCAACGATGATCCAACGGGATTCCTTGGAGAAAAGTGGCTTTCTGGTTCGATCGTAAAAAGCAGCGCGTTGCTCGAGAGCAGATAATACCATTCTGTCACGTCACAATGTACGCTAGCCCAGAGAAAATCAATCCGGCGCTTCTCTACTAACCTTTCGACAAAACAGGCGCCGCAACGGGTACTAGCCGACACGAAAACATACCGTTCTTCAAGGGTCTGTTGCGATATTGACCCGAGGTTGCGTTAGGTTATTTCTGTCGGGGTTCATGTACCTTTTTCAAGTGAAACATTCGATTTTCCACGATTGCACTTTCAGTTTTTTCCCTTTCCGCTGTATATTACGCGTAACAATGGCTGTTGTATCGTTTCGTAAATCGCCATTCGGCCGTGTCCTTGACCTCGTACTGTTAGCCCAAACGGTTTAACGTGGTGTGCAATGTCGGATAGTATGGGGGTGGCGGAGATGGAGATATACAGTGCACTTCAGGAATGGGGAGAAATTTATCTGCATGATGGATGACGAAGTAAAATACCCGTATGGCGATTCGTTCATTGCATTCATTCAATCTCATTCAGATTTCATGTTGTTGTTCAAATCGTAATCTTTAAATAAAACTTATTCAATTTCATCGTGTAATATTTTCCCTATCCCTGATGCGTACACAGACAATTATAAATACACATTCTTGTGGATGTACACAAGTCACGAAATATTAGACTGTCCAGAAAGTTCGTGCCAATTTCTAAAAAAAAATTCAAAAACACGTTTGAATTTTAACACATATTTATTGAATTACATAGGTGCCATTTTGTTCCACAACCTTTCCACTTTTTAAGGAATGTATACATATTATTATTCAGACCTGTACCACCTACTAAAAATCGACATGGACTTTCCGGACAACCCAATATGTTTCTCGTTACTCGTTAGACAGCCTCGTGGCCTCATCGTGCATCCCTGTTGGCGTACCCAGGCCCTTAATGCGCCATTGTAAAAAAAGAGTAAAGAATTTATCTCTGGTTCCTTGATTCGCGACTTGTTCGCTACATCTCATAATATCCGTTGTATATACTGTTTGGTCTTTTAGCTCTGTATTCGCTTGATTTGAAAATCAAAAGAAAGAATGTATCGACTTGAAAAAACATAATCTTCTACGCCATATTTTTTCAGAGTAAGATATCTCAACGTTTCGCCAACGTTGCAGATACCTTCTTCGATGATAAATGAAATGATATTTGATGTTTTCGTAAATTGTTTCGAATTTTTATCCCGTAATAGCCCGTAAAAGAAAAGAGCGGCAACGACCTGTGAAGGCTCGCGTGACGAAGAATCGTCAAGGATACAGGCGAATCCTTTAAATCAACCCCGTGCTGTGTTTACCGTTCGAAATGGACCAAGGGAATCGCGGATATGCGCGCGATATGCGACCTAATTCAGTACCCTACTGATAACGATGACGTCACGATAGCTCGTCTACTTGTTACTAGTCACGGACGGTACGTGACACGGGACCGAACTGTACAGATGAGCAGGGTGATAATGGTGGCTACACTACATTGCGTTATGCGTTACGTTACGCTATTCCTCGTGGCACGACACGCGGTCAGTTTATTCTCTTTATTGCCCGTACAATCCATTCGTCGTGAATTCCATGGAAAGCAACGTCGACGTACGTCGTGCTCTTCTTCGCTGCCTAATTCGTGACTAAACCAGTGACGGATCAAGGTTTTCTGGGCCCCTGGGCTATACAGGGTGTTTCGTTGAAATCGGAATGGTCAAATATCTCAAGAGGAGATGAATCTATTGAAAAACGATTTTTAGCAAATGTTACTTGGTCCGAATGGATGAGTTGTGCGGTGTGAACAATTTTGTTGTAAGTGAAGTAGTGGGGGAGATTTGAGAAAGAAATTAATTTTTTTAAATGAAAACATATATATTATGGACGTCTTATAGATGTAACGAGACTTACATATGTTATATTTTCAAATCCATTGTAACGGAGATTACAACTTCAGGACTCGTAAATTTGGCACTCTAATATAACAAGATGACTCGTAAATACAACAATTTTGTTGTAAGTGAAATATTGGGGGAGATTTGAGAAAGAAATTAATTTTTTTAAATGGAAACATATGTTATGGATGTCTTATAGATCATGAGACTTAAGGTTATATTTTCAAATCCATTGTAACGGAGATTACAACTTCAGGACTCGTAAATTTGGTACTCTAATATAACAAGACGACTCGTAAATACTTCTACGTAGAGTTACAAATATATGAATATAAACGCACAGAGTTAATTAATCAACACCTAAGATTTAAAAAGAAAAGCTAAATCAAAGAGTAATATAACTTTCGTTTGTCACGCGTTTCACGTATCTACACGAGATTTTGATATAGCACCATTTTTATTTTTGTTACGCCTCCGCCACTGTGATTCTCGGTCTCCCCCCTGTATCATCGATATCGATTCGCACTGGAAAGATGGGAGACGCAAGAAAATGAAAGTATGGCAGCTTTGGATCGATCAGCCACCAAGAGAACGGACCGGTCGTCTCTTGAACGTCGTCCTTACGACGGCGTCGTCAACTCGCGAGATTGCGCGATGATGTCATGTATTCCGGCCGAGTTTACGCGTGTTTGTAAACAGGCAGAGAAAACGAGAGAAGCAGCCCAAAGAAAGACGAATGGAGAAGGAAGAGAGGGGAAGGGAACGAGCCCAAGCTGGAAGAGGGGCCGTGAGGAGGAAGGGAGCAAGCAAGAGTCTTGTGTCAGGCACCTTGCCGTTTCAACTGCGCAGCAGCATCTCGCCCGGTTCTCGTACGGCTTCGTCGGGTTCCCTACGCAGTGTCGCTCGTCTCGTTTTCTCGTACACGAACGTGACGTCATGCTGCAAGTTCCATGGGAGTAGTCAAGAGAGGACAGGAGAGGAAGAGGGGGGCGAGAGTTACGTGGGATAGAGAAAACGAGCGGGAAACACGCGCGCGCACAAGAAGGCTGCAACGTCGATGGATCCAGGGTCAGCTCGACGCTTTAACTGCCAGCCTATTTACAAAGGGTTTACAACTTCGAATAGGACTTTCTGCATTAGTATTAGGTGTAGAAATG
>NC_071980.1:7757233-7779371 GCF_026283585.1 Hylaeus volcanicus | reverse complement strand
GATAAGTTTCGAATAATATTAGGAAATTCCGAATGGCAATTAAACGAATGAATTAACAGATAAAGGGGCCCAGGAGCTGCAGCTTTGCTAGTTTCGCGATAGATCCAGCCCTGGTCGCGTGTGCAAAACTGCAAACTCCTTTGGCCCCGCGGTCATCTAGCGGGGCGTGCTCTTTATCCTACTCCTTCTCTGTCGTGCTGCACGATTTGTCGGAACATGCAGTCGCTCTGTTACGCTACAGTTGCCGCCTCGGTCAATATCACATCGTACTCCAGCTACGCGCAGTGCGCATTAATACCACACGGTTCGCGGTCTCGTTTTTAGAATAGGTTACATCAGCCCTCGGTCATGCACCTGTTATATACAGAACTTACCACGTTCCGTTGCGCTGTTGTGTGTTTCGAGACTCTGTTGCTGTCGCCCGTTTCATTTGAAAAAGTGAACAGCGATGCGCACGTTCCACGGAACGGGGAACCGAATTATTCGTTTCAGCGTACTCGGTTCCCGTTTATTTGCATTTCCCTCGTAACTGCCGACGATTTCCTACGGGGCTTCTTCTTATTGGTTATCGATGGCGTTGAGACGCCTTCGAATACACTGCAAATACACCGATGTTAGGGCTGGCTTTCGCGTATCGGAAGAAATGATTGACAACAGAGTTTCAGACTTATCGAGTCACGCGACCATTGTATCGATACGTATCAATTACATCGAGTTTGATGTCTGTTTACAATTCCCATCGGAAATAGGACTGGGAATTACGCGACAGGCAACGCCGCTTGGCCGATAACGAAGATTTCTGACTTTGTCGCTCCTCAGCTGTTACGTTCGCGCACTTTCATCTTTTCTAGAGTTTGGTCGGACACAGTATCGTTTGCTATTTCCCACGATGATACCACACCCTCGCAAAAATATACAGGGTGTCCCAAAAATGTTGTAACACATTGAAAGAGGTGGTTCGGGAGGTGATTTGAAACAACTTTTTCCTTAGCGAAAATGTTGTCCGAGGCTTCATTGAGGAGATATTAACAAAAAAAACCCGACCAATCAGAGCGCGCGGATGCCGCTGGAGCGGCCGCGGTAGCGTAGGCTACGCGCTTCCCTACCAATCAGAGCGCGAGTATGCCGGTGGAGCATTCGCAGTAGCGTACGCTACGCGTAAGACGGCCGCGCTCCCCGACCAATCAGAGCGCGAGTATGCCAATGTAGCGCCTTCTGATTGGTCGAGGTTTTCCGTTAATATCTCCTTAACGAAGCTTCGTACAACATTTTCGCTAAGGAAAAAGTTGTTTCAAATCACCTCCCGAACCATCCCTTTCAAGGTGTTACAACATTTTTGGAACACCCTGTATATACATCGATACGAAAAGAAATTATATTATTTTCGCGAACAGAGATAGTAAACTACTTTCTTCACGCTAAAAGTTAACATGTCTTATCGCGTAGGAGGTTAAGGGTTAATTGTACGGATGAATAATTTTGCATAGATATCAGTGAATTTCGATATCTTTCGAAGCTTCGTATACAATGCTTCGGCATTGATACGTATCGATATTAAAGACAGTCGACTCGAATGACGATCCGTCATTGGCTCATCGCTTTTATTGGTGCTTGCTAACGCGACGGGGCAATGCCACGAGACGATGGTTGCGAACGCATATTGCACCGGACGGTTAATGGCGTGATGGCGTGACATCGAATGTACACGCACGCCAAGGTGGGGCAAACGGAACGAAACGAATCGAAATGAAGCGGGTTGAACGCGACGTCGCGTGTTCCAATGTTTGTAGTCGCGTGTGTCGCGAGTATTACACGCGATCAGCCGGCTACTAAATGCTTTAGCGAACGAATACGCTACGTTCTTTTGCTTTCTTCCATCGCTTCTAATTCTTTAACCCTTTAAACCCCTTTACACTATCACTACCTATTACTTTATCGCGTTAATATTCCGCAACGAATAAATAATGTTTGCATTTTTGGTTACTAGAAACTATGCCAAGTATCGCAGGGGTAAAGTTGACTAGCGACTAGTTTGAATTCATTTAAAGACACGATGTAAGGTTGGGAGGCGTCCGTGAGAGCTACGCCTTCTTTGGTTCGACGTTTAGGACGTTAATGATCGTCTTAACAGGAAATAGTAATTTTCTTGGCCTCGAACGGAAAGACCGAACGTCTCGAAGGACGTTCGGTCTCGGCAGGCGGACGAACATAACGAGTCCATCTTTTTTTCATGGACACGTGGCGTGTGACGTGCTCGTATGCATCTTTGGTGTACGCAGTCGCGCGTACGAGCGAGTATGCGCGGTCACGTGTAAGAATGGAATAGCGAAAACGTGATGCGATTATGCATTCTTCCTACGTCGTCATTTCTCGCTTGATATAGACGGGCTTCGCGTGTAGGTGAGCATACGTATTAGCCTAACGTTTTATGGTGATTCTGTTAAACGTTTCTTTTCGAAAGACGTTATCGCATTTCAGACAGTCGGCGACGATTTTTAATCGCGATGATTACGATCCGTGCGAATCGCGTGTCTGATCAAATGTCGTTTCTTTGATTTATTATTCGCTGGCGCCAATTTACAACGCGATATCTATGTTTAATAAATATATTATTTATATAATATATATATGATCGATAAATACCGCGTTTGAAATTTAATCGAGCATTTAATTTCTGAAATTTGTTTAACCTCACAAAACACCGAAAAACAAACATTCACTTAAAATTCGTCCTTCGTGAAAACTTAATAAATTTCCCCCCTGAAATTTGATTCGCATAATTTCTCCGACAATTGAGAATGTAGATTCTCATTTGTGATGCACATTCACGATGCACATTCACTTTTCCGCTTATTTCTCCGAAGCAGATTTTTTTTTTCAAGGAAATATGAGAGAATCACGCGAAACGGTAGACTCGAGGTGCTCGTAACGTGAAAAAAAAATGATAGCGTGGCAGAGGTAAAGAATTATATCATGGCGTGTAGGCAAGTGGCTATTGCGAGGCGTATCCGTCGAAATCCAACTGATACCCATTAATTAAATATAATTTCACGCCAGCGAAAATCCTCTAATTCGTTCGGTGAAAATATTTCGACAAAGGTACACAACGATAACGCGTGGAGGGAACAGCTGCCGGAACGACACGATTAGATGGCCAGTGAGAGAAGAAAAAACAAAAACAAAAAATTACATCAGACGAGATCTTATCGTTTCCAATCACAGCTGTCTTTCATTCCCAGTGTGTCGACCGTTTTCTTTAACATGCCTTCGGTGTTATGCGAGAATTTGAAAAAAAAAAAAATAGAAAAAATTAACACACGCGTTACATGATAAATTGCCCGCGGTATTATCATAATCGTCTGCTGTCGGACGACACGTGGGGACTCGGTGATTATCGTACGATTGATGTCTACGACAAGACTAACGAAAACTCGCCCGATGAAACCTATCGGACTAGTTTTTTGGAGAAGATTAACCCTCTCGAGGGTTATTATTATTAATGATACTTATTATATATATATTCGCTTAATAAATACCAGGAGATTTAACTATGAATTTAATTTCTCAAGTTTCTTTAACATGTTCACTGCCAGACTAAAACTCTTGAAAATTTCTAACGTGTTCAAATTTTGTTTACAGACTATTGGAAGCTGCGTAATGAAACATTTATTTTGCTATTTACTTCTGTAACTTCATCAAAATTCAAGTATTTCGTTTAAATTCATTTTCTATGACACTTTACTTTCAGAATTAATAGCTGTCGTTTTTCAATGAAAAGCACTGTCATCCATACATGGGTGACGTGGCGATCAACGTATTAACCTGTTGAGAATTATTGACACGTATGTGTATTAGACCGTGTCATTTTAGAGCAACATTTTAATATTCTTATTTAAATATTCATCCCTCGAGAGATTAAGTTGTGCACCCCTGCATTAAATCGTTCCCTCTCTGACTCATCCCTCTTCGAGAGAGGTACGGGTATGACCGTGTCATTGTGGAATGCTTTCTCACGAGTTCTTGACAAAAGAATATTCACAGGCACGCACGTACGAGCCAAGTTCACAGTCGACAAGTGCATTTTCCCTTCGGGAGATACGCGAGGCTGCACAACGTGTATTACGCCAGACTTGGGAATAATCGCGTATTCGTTTTTTATTAGGTGCAAAAATTTATTCTGCGCTTGTATACTTGATAATTTTGCAACTCTGGTCGAAGTAGAAATATCGAAACTGTTATCTTGTTATTATATATTACATGTTCGATTACTTACTTTTAGGTTCTCGACTTGTTCACAAAAAATTAATTTTAAACCAGCCTGTTACAATGTACGACGTAAGAAACGAAAATGAAGATAATCAAAATATTGATGGTATTCGCTCGCTTTAACGATCAGTAGTTTTATTGGTAACAAACGGTAAACGTTACTCGTTTAGTATTTCTTATTAATATTTTTCATTTATACTTATCAAACATTTATTGCATTGTATATCGCTATTATTACGCTAAGTTATATCTATCTACGAAGCAATTATACGTTTCACTTATTAAATACACACAAAAAAAGATACGCAATGAACGTAGCCAGCCATAAGAAATGAAAGATTGAACATGTCTATACAACAAGCAACAATAAATCAATATATCGTTTGATACCATTCCTGCCTAATTACTCGAATCAACCTACATAGATTGAATAACGGCGTAATAATAAATACTCGATAAGAATGGATGAAAAATATTAACAAGGAACACGATTTCTTTTATTTATATCAAACGTCCATACAGTGGACGAATACGAAAGTAAAGGTCGATTCAGACTATACGACACGTTCCGGCAACGACACGTACCGGCACCAACACGACAAAAAAAATTAAAACACGCGTTTTAATGGAACTATTCACGCTATTCCCGTTGACGGAACGTTCAGGTCGGTGTCTGTTAAGTGTGAACAGTTCCATTAAAACGCGTGTTTGAATGTTTTGTCGTGTCGGTGCCGGTACGTGTCGTTGCCGGAACGTGACGGTCCGTGTCGTATAGTCTGAATCGACCTTAAGAACGAACCGATCGAACAAACCTAAGTGATAAATCGTTACACGATGTTTTCGTTCGGTATCTAACGGCTGGAATAAAAGTTTGCCCATCCATGGACCGGAAGCGATCGCGTAGATTGCGGGCTTACTCTAGCGGCAGGCGTTAGTTATAGCTAGTAACCCACATTTATGATAGACCGCTTTTATAACGCTTTCTCGAGTAAAGGCACCCATCTGCCGGGGCACCTGACTCGATTCACCTGCCACAGGTATGTAGTTACGTACGCGGACTGGCTGCTGGCTCACCGGTCTGTCGAGCGTCCGCCTGGCGACGTCAGGTGTTTCTTCGGTCGGCTTAACGGCGGACCGAGACGTCTCGGAACAAAGAAGAGGGTGCGAGCCAAACTAACGTTTCCTCCTTCTTTTTTTTTTTGTTTCTTCCATCCATTGGCTATCTGATGGAGATCGAACCTCGGATAAATCCAGACCGCCGGCTTGAAATTTTGCATTCACCGCTTTTCATCGCCGATAAGAACACGAAAGAATTTATAGGATCCTCTTTGCAACTGTACGGTAACAATTTAGAAAGGATTCCAGTATGATACTGGAATTTTGCGATGCAGTACATCCTGTCAACCATCGAAACAGGGAATTTCAAAACGTGTCTTTGGTTGAAGAATTTGTTAAAAATACGAAGCGATCGAAAGGGTCTATTTTTGAGTCCTTTTTTGCGGAAAAATATGTAAAGAATTGGTTGATTTTCGAAAATTCATAGCTCTCTTAACAATGAATATTTTGGATCGGAACCATTTTTTCGTTGTAGACCTCGTGAGAAACGTATAGAAAGTTTTTTCGCTAAAGTGAAAATCCAATTTTTTAAAAATGAGAGAAAGATCTTTTTCGAGATTTGGATGTGACAAGTGACAAGCATGACTAGCACGACTCAGGAACGTTGACTTATGACGCGTGACGTGGTTCACGTCGCGCAATCAACACGACAGGCACTGGGTTAATAGAACTCATGAAAGTAAGAAAAAAAAAAAAAAGAACATCGTGTAAACAGAAGATCACGTATTAAGAGTATTCGAGATACTCAGCCTTCTTTGGTGAATTACGCACACTGTAAATGTCAGTAACTCGTGGCGTTAACATTTCGCCAACTGAAAGAGATTATTCTTATTTACTAACTTAACAAATCATATCGACGACTTTTCAACAAAGTTTATCCTTTTTTGGTGTTGTAAGTGTCAACGATATTCAATCGACGGTACTGCTTGTTTTCTTTTTATCTTTTTATACGCATACCTTTTATATTGTATATCGTTTAATTATATTTGTAATATAGTACATTTATTTCTATACGTAATTATACAGTATGCGGTATAAAAAGTATACGTATATTTGAAAATATAAACGAATACGCGCAGAATTATTAAAAATAAAATTTTGTTCAGTTATTTAAATAATTGCCTCCCGAATTATCATTACAAACGTAACTCTGTAATCTATTCCCTCCAAGAAGGAGTCATTATTTCGTCGATTTCAAAAGACGCAACTAAAGCTTGCGTCCTTGGGTTTTACCTTCGTCTCAATGCAAACGCAAAATTACTCCTAATGGTTATTTAAATGACTGGCATGACTAATGTCGGCACATGCTAATGGTAACGCGGAACATCGGCCACAATACCGCGTAATTGTACAAAGAATTATTTGCATAGAAATTGAAAGATAGAATATCTCGGAAATGATTGATATACGAACACGCGAGACTTATCGAGCTGTTTATGTGAAATGCTTTCTCTTTTCATTTTACGTTTCATAATGAAATCACCGAGGTCAATTTCACCTATCGACGTACTTCACACTTCTTTTCGATGTCACTCTTGACAATTCTTTCACCACGACATTTGAGGAAAATTATTCCAATTGAGAATGAATTTTATTTATAAATTGGTTTGCTCCTCCTTCCACTAATTACAAAGATATAGCTGTACGTAGGAATAGAAGTTTCAGTGCTAATTGAACCGATTAATAAATTATAATTCTTTAAGAAGTACATTTCTGCAATTGAATGTACTCAACGTCTTAAGTAATTGCGAATTAAGTAATATAAGCAAATAATATGCCACCTGTACATGTATGGACGATTTTAATCTGACGTCTGTGTCCACAGTCGACGTTTCACACACGCCTTCAACCCACGTGTCAATAAACGTATATCAATGACACCAACATATACGTAGATAAACTTTGGAAATTTCCTATGGCTGGGAATAACGACTTTGTCGTGTGCGACGACCATCGCCGCGGAAAGAAGCGGATACTATCTGATAACGATGACATATTACCGGATGGCTGTTTTTCATTATATTTGTCTGGTTAGAGGACACGGTAGAACCTTTAACCCTTTCGACCAGACTGTTCTCTGCTCGAATCCTATTCGTTTCTCTTTTAGAAATGATTAAACCAAGGTTTAGCTGTAAATCAAAGGCCATAGTCAGATAAGAGAAAAAATTTGTCCCTAATAAAAGTCTAATAAAAATCGTAATCTTAGAAACGACGTCGCGAGGTCGTGAGATCACTTTTACACGAGCAGTTTGATCAGAAGAAGCGGAATAAATAGAAAAGGACAAAAACAAAACAGCTGATTAGTGGCACGTGGAAATTGATTAAATAAAAAAAAAAAAAAACGATGACCTACAAAGAAGGTCGAAACGTTTATTATAAATGCACCTTTATAACACGTATGACACGAATACACCCGTGTATAATTCTCAATTTCTCGTGATTGGTAGAAGGGTAGGGTATACTTAGAGAAATGTTTGTTACTTATATTGGTAGCAAAGAATTCGTCGTTGAATCGATAAGTACGTATTGACCATTCGCAAGCAGCGCACGGATATTTTAAAGCATCCCGTTCAGAGAGAAGTGGGTCGAGAGGATAGGTGGAAACGATGGTGCAGGGTAAACCACTGCTACCAAGGAGGGATTCATTTTAAATATAACACAAAACGTCGATATAATTATCATCGTCACGTGTACGATGGGAGTGATGAGTCACGCCATAAAATATTTTGTATGGTAACGTTTATTTATATTTCTAATCGTTCACGAAATAATTGCTGCGTAGATATGCCGTATACTGTATACAGAAAGCTACATAAAAGTTTGAAAACGATCGTGTGACCAGCCATGGTACATTTACTGTTAGCCAAAGCACTAACAGGGTAGATTACGATTTCCGTGACGTCGCTATCTCACCCTATTTAACTTCCCGATTTATAGGGAAGTTATTGTATTTGCCGCTAAAATGAAAAATCGATTTTTTAGCAGATCTCCATGTTTCAAGGTCATTGGAGTAATTTTAGACTATTTTTAACAAATTGTTCGTGTGTGTGTGTGTGTGTGCGCGCGTGCGCGTATGTATGTACGTAAACAAATATTTCGTTAACGTTTTATAAAAAACTAATAGCGAGATCAAAATGATCGATGATGCAATCGACGTGTATCAATCTAACTTAGAGGTGATTAGATTTTGTTCTAATTCGGTCCAGTAGTTTTTTAGTTTTTTTTAAGAAAACTTTACTCAATAACGCAATCTAGATGGGAGAATATAAATTTACGAGCGAATAACTAAACGGAAGTAATATATATATATATATATATTACTATTATTATATTTGTATGCATATGTATAACACATGTATGTACATACAGGGTGCTCCAAAAGTATGGAAACAGTCAAATATTTCCAAAATGAAACATTTGTGAGAAAAATGGTTTAGAGAAATGTTTTAGGGTTTCAAAAATTCTATCGAATGATCGTGTCCGTTTGACCTTCAAAGGACCGGTCAAAGTCACGTCAAGGTCAACATGATTTTTTTAATGGAACACCTCATCTTTTATCATGCACTGTGAAAGTTGGCTATGAGACCTTTTCGAAACACTAGTTTCAAACATTTTTTTTATTCGCGATAGATGACGCTGTAATCGGAAATCGGGAAGTTCCTCGTGTGGCCCGTTAAGGGTCGCACACAAAATAAACATGAATAGCTAGATATATGAATTAAGCGAGCAAGAACAACCCTACTCGCGAAGCGAGCGAGTAACAATAACCAGCTAGTTTTATATAATATTTGGTTGTCCCTAAAGTTTCTTTAGTTTTGAATTACATAAAAACCGTTGAAATAACAATTAAGCCACTATCGTCACTTCTGTAAACGATAAACTGAACCTTTTGAAATATACTTTGAAAAAGGCCGCGCCTTCTCCGATAAAAGGATAGCAATTAATATATCATGTTATTTCTCTATGAAAATCTAACGAATCTGAATTTTATCCACGGGGCGATCTCTCCGGCCCCCCCAAGCGTCTATTTCCGTCTTTCCGGTGTTGTTACGCGCGCGTCCAAGAAAAAAAAGCGTCGCGCAACAGTAATACGTTTACCTACGAGCGTGCAACATGTAAAAGAAACTTCTGTATCGATCGTGTTTCGCTAGAAAGTCACGTTGCCCTCGCGTGTCAATACCGATAAGTTCTCTCTTCCCTCCCCTGACCGCGGCCCACCCTGCAGGCTGCCTCGTCAACCGAGTCCTCGGGGACCGCACCACGTTGTGTCGTAGTTGGCGAGATAAGCGGTTTATCGCGTATATTGCGATACACAACTCGCGTAAGAGTCACCTCACGAATAAAGGGAACCAGAGATGGTCGCTTAGAGCTTATGGTCTCCGTTGCCTGCCGGAGCACGTGACTCTTTTCGAGCGACCTCGCTTATGGCAGCGTCGCGCGAAACGATAAAACGATACACGCGTGTGCATAATGAGCTTGCTCGAGCACCGTTCTTTTTCTTTTCAAATTCGTTACTTTCTTTTGGTCGAGTAGAAAAATTTGGAAACAGTCACGAAAAGGCGTTTAGTAGGGTACCGTAAAATACGAAAATTTCAGCGAAATCCATACGTACGAGGTCTGATCAAAAAGTTCCAGGACTTTTCAAATTGCGCGCCTTCGCGTTAACGTGCAGGGTTGGATTCGCGCTCATTTTTTTTTTTTTTTGTTAGCGAGAACCATTCTGAGTAACCTCCTTTTTGTTTGGTTGCTCTAACCTTCTCCAAACCGATGTTACAGCTGTTTTAGTAAAGCATCTTTTTCGTGTTCCGCGTTTTTTGTGATGGACGTGAAGGCAGAGCAGCGTGTTTGCGTGAAATTTTCCGTAAAATTCGGCAAATCGTTCACGGAAATTGTTAAATTGCTTCAGAAAGGCTTCGGTGATGAAGTGATAAGTCGTTGACGGTGTCAAAAAACACCATGATCAAAAAAAGTTCGCCAGGTGAGATCGAACGTCAACGTGATGCTCACTGTTTTCTTTAACTCCAAGGGCGTCATTCATCACGAATTCCTCCCATAAGGTGAGACAATCAACCGATTTCGTTACCTTGACACCCTGAGAGCTTTCCGCCAAAAGATTCGGCAGAAGAGGCCAGAATTGTGGGCGACAGCCAAGTGGTTTTTCCACCACGAAAACGCGCCCCGTCACACCGCGCTCCTCATTCGCGAGTGTTTAGCCAAAAACGCCATGACAACCCTTCCCCAGGCCCCCTATTCATCTGACCTGCTCCATGTGACTTCTGGCTGTTCCCCAAACTGAAGTACCCGATGAATGGACAGCGATTTCAGACGATAGAGGAGATCAAGGAAAAAACGCGGGAACAGCTGAACAGCATCCCTGAAGAAGACTATTCCAGATGCATGGAACAGTGGAAACATCGGTGGGAGAAGTGTATTCGCACTCAAGGGGAGTACTTTGAAGGCGACAAATTGGAATAATTAAAAAAAAAAATTTAATAAAGAGTTATTGAGAAAGTCCTGGAACTTTTTGATCAGACCTCGTATGTTGATGTCAATTAATCCAATACTGGTCACAACGACACGCCTCCTAAAACATGCCTTCCCGTATATCCATTGTATCTATTTATATATAATTTATATATAATTTTCACTATTTTCCAATGAAAAAAATTAACCCCGTCTCTTATTTCGCGATGAAATATCGGTTCACGCGACATCGGTACCGATTCCCCGTCGAACGTTCCAACGCCACGTACGACACGGCGAGTTCCGTAATTGTGGAATATTTTGCAATTCGTGGATTGGAAGGCGCCTTTCTCGAAAGAGCCGCCGGTGGCCATGCTGGTCACGTAGGCTCGTAGTTCCGAGGGTGCCCTGAGCACAGCACGGAATACTAGAATACTAGCGGCGAGAATGTGCGGCGAATACCCGCAACGTGAGTAACGCTTGCGAGCGAATCAGACCTACGGTATGCCCCTCACGCTTCGACGCGCCGCCGTGTGTACCTGTGTGTACGTATCTATCGACTTAAACGTGCCTATGTGCCCTACGTAGCCGGCATAATTTTAGGGTTTTTCACCGAACGGAAGTTGGCGAAAAATTATGGAACTCTCCCGTGGGTAGTCTAAGAAGCCAAGGAATTTACTTGAAATTTATTCGGTTGTACGAAAATGTAAGAAAAACGAACGACGTAATGGTGCGACAAAGAGCATTTTAAAACTCTTTATTAAATCAACGGAGGATAAGATACTTAGGGAACGCTGATAATGCAAGTAGATTTTATTCCGCAGTTTTTGGCGGATCGATTTTCGGATGAACGAACCATTACCTCGCCCACGTAGCGAACGGTCGCCTAATGTCGCGCGATCGAGTAAAACCGGTTTGAATCTGGCAGGGCCGTGACCACCGTCGCGGTGAAAATTTTAGCGAGCTCTGAGCATTCGCGAAATTTTAATGTAATAGTTGTACAAGTTATAATCTTCGTTCGACTAGTATTTTTTAAATGGAATTTCATACATGTATATCGTTCAATTACATATAAGCTGTACAATAATAATAATATAAATATATATCAAATCGGATTAGATAGATTAAATTAAAATTAAATTAGAAATTAGATATACATATATGAAATCGTTGAAACTAAATCGAGATGTATAACTATCGCACTGCAAATTCTTTGGTAATACACGTATACGTTATATCATATTACTATATTACATTATATATATTCATATTGGGTTGTCCGGAAAGTCCATGCCGATTTTTGATAAGTGGTGCAGGTCTGAATGTGTCGAAATGGCTGAAAACAAATAATATATATATATATATGTACATCCCTTAAAAGGTGGAAAGGTTGTGGAAGAAAATGGTATCTATGTAATTCAATAAATATACATATAAATAAATGTATATTACAATTCAAACGTGCGTTTGAAGTTTTCTTAAAAAGTGGCACGAACTTTCTGGAAAACCTAATATATGGGGTTGCAGCACGTTTTTTTCGGCTAATTTCGTGGCTTGGACGACTAATGCAAGAATTAACATTCCGTTGGTACTCGTTGCTCGCCGTTCATTATAGTAACGAGTGGAAAAACACCTCTACCCACGTCACGATCCGCCCTGAAACCCCAAAGTATCGCTATATGTGCGCCAACCCCCTGCCCCCCTCGCTTTACAGACATTTTACGGAAACAGTGGGGCGGTGTAACTCCTGAATATCGAGAATGCGCAGGTTTGTGGTACGTGGGACGCATTCGCAGACTCCGTCACGCATGCTGAATTCTGAATTGCGACATTTCCTGACCGTTTTCCTTTTAATTAACGGCGCCGAATTTTTCTTCATTCAAATGCAGGCTACGGTGGAATTTTAATACAACTTCGAGAGCATATACCCTAACCATTCGTAAAATTCTATAAAAATAGATTCTTTTCATCTTCTTTAGCACCAGATGTGCATTCTTTTTTTGTTTTTATCAAATTCTATGCATCGATGAAGAATAGTGATGTATGCATATAAAAACGTACATATAACAAAATATAGGAACTCGTATATTTAACGAAGCTTGAAATATGCCAATACTTTCTACAAATTACATTATTTACCTTCCATCGATACTACAGATATGCTTATTTTCCAAAATGTATATGTAGGAGTTGGAAAGTTTTGTCCTATGTAACAATTGAAGAATTGTTGAAAATTTCACTTGAAAGCAGCTCGTTCGCACAATGATTAGGTGTATAATTAAAATGTATTCGATAGGGAGAGCGATATGATAAACATCGATGTGAAGAAAAGAAGTATCTTTGATGATAAAAAAATATTTGCCTCCTGTGAGGTTTGAACTCACGACCCCTGGTTTACGAGACCAGTGCTCTGCCACTGAGCTAAAGAGGCTCGATGTTTTTCTCTCTTCACCAACAGGTGATCAGCCTCGGGTCCTGGACACGTTATAATTACAATAGAAATGAAGTATTATCAATAAAAACATGTATGATATCGCTACCAAATTTAAAAGAAATCAATTTGAGTCATAAAAAAAACGAATTTTTGACAATACGTATGCACTGTTAATTTGTACATTTCTGAAGAGGTCTCAAAAAATTTGACTATACTTGGAGAGTTCTTTGTAATTTTATTGGCCCGCCACCTTATATCATTGTTCTCTAGAAAGTCCCATGAATAAGTCTTTTTCTAACAAGGACTAAAATTTATTCGTCCACGGCAAATTATAAAAAGCTCAACCCAAATATCACTCACTGCGAGCCAATTAAAACTATACTAAACAGTTAATTTGCTCGTCTAAAAATGTACGAATACCTGCACGATACTTTAGATACCGCTGGATTGATACGACAATGTACGTCATTTATAATCACCTATCATAGAGATACCACAACCTACGCGTTAACTATGTCCCCATCTCTGCTCACGCGAGCAGATTTCCTTCTCGATGATCTCAAAAAAAACAACAACAAAAAAAAACAAAAAAAAAACTACCGTAACTTTTTTCGTGAGGTAAATCGTAACGGTGGTGAACTTTCGTTGGCTAAGGGTCCGTCAACCTTTCCCTCGGCCGTACGATTGGGAAAATGCAAAAATCCCGGCTCGCGGTAGAAAAATCGAATTCTTTGTTCGCGAGTACATATTATACATTGCGCATTCACCGAATAACATCTGCTTAATACGGACAATGGGGCTCGCGGAGGTACGTTCCGTTGGGTCTTTTATTATAGCGTCTCAAAGAGTACGACGAAAGGCATGAAAAGGGTCTCCCCTCGAAATCTTTAAGACGGTCCCAAACATCTGCCCTTTCTGGGTAGCTGCTTAGAGAAAAGAGAGTTTGCACGTGTCCCTTCGGGAAGGGATCGCCGTGGGCTCATTGTGATCGACGCGCAAAACGGGAAGTGACAATTGACATCTGTCTCGCGTTATGCAGGATTTCTGGGTCGAAGTTATTTTCGAAACGGCATATGACAACCCGTGGCGTACACAAGCGCGCTCTCCTAACATAAAGATGTTTCTTGGGTGATTCAGGGGATGCCGCGTTGTATAAATCAACATCCACGAAACCTTATTCCACCAGGGGAACTTTACCTCGAAATATATTCACAGAGCGGCATAATGCATCGATGAAAATATAATTAATATTCGAACGCAGTTTATTTCGGAAAATATTGAGTATAGAAATTAATTTTCCGCCTTTAGTATCGGTCATTTGTAGCTTTACTTAAATAGAAATATTTACTCCCATTGTTACAGGACCAACCTTCAACAGGAGATCGGTATCTTGATGTAATAAAAATTACAAGTATTTCTATTCAATCTAGAATCTTATAAATAATTTAATACAAAGGCACAGAATTTATTTCTACGGCCGATAGTGTGGAGGAAAAATATACGTCTAGGGATTATAAAAGTAGTTGAAAATCGACGATATATTCTGCTTGCAAGAAACTGATTGAATTCTTGAATTAGACTAAAGTGCTTTAACGTTTTCGATGGATAAAATAAAACTTATGCGATAGAAGGTTAATTTGATCCCCCGGGAGTATTCGGTGTGAGTACGAAACTCGATTCTGCTTCGAGGCCATTTTTTTGGTCGCTTTCACGGTACACAAACAATGACTCGATCGTCTGCGAACCGCGCAAGGACAGTCTACGGTGGTGCGAAACGCGAGTGTCGGAGTTGTAAATCCGTTTCCCGTCGATCTCGACGTCAGGGCCGAGGTCAACCGGCACCAGGACGTGCCCAACTCGGTGACTTTCTACTTTCTGTTTTTATTCACTGCTGGGATGGCTGCCAGCGAATTCTGTCTCGAAGATCGGTGGTCAAATTGCAACGTTACCAGCTACTAGCAAGTTTATTCAACGTGGCAACGAAGCCACACTACTCGAGTTCGTACAGTCACACGACAACGGAAACCATGAATACTGTATACCGAATAGGGACCAATCTGATATCTTCCTTTGAAAGGGGATGAAAAACATGTAAAGTGTGTTTTTCAATCTTCCTCTTTGGAAGATTTGAAATTTGTTAATTTGTAAATTTGTTAGCTAGAGATTAATAATGTACCTAGTTAGTAGTATAGTAGATCTCATTTTTTCCAAAACTGTTTATCTTGTGACGATACCGACCCAACGTTTCCTACGACAATACGTTCTGTACGATTTGGACTGCCACCGACCGTGTGTACATACGATTCTCTTGCGCAGTAGGTATTTTTCGAGAAGTTTCCCGTTGGATGAAAGCGGACATGCGCCCAATTGCTTCTCAGGGTAAGGCTGTTGGTGGTCGGGGCGACGGGACGAGCAACCTCCACTCCGTACCCTTGAACCTAACAGACGTTCGCAGCGTTGCCGTCTCGTGCAACTATGCCGTGTGTCGTCCCGCTCGGTTATTCTCGGCTCCCTTCGGCACCCCTCGGCCGGTTGCTTCCTTCGCAAGAATTCCGTGTCCGCCCGTCGTCGTTGGTGGCTGCCGCGACGCCGTGCTGACGTCACGGCTCGGCGTTACGCGTAGCGTTACGTAAAAAACGTGCTGCCTGAACTCCTTGCTAACATGTCGACGCGACGCTCGCCGTGCATAGAAAAGAAAAGACGAACGGAATATTCGTATCGTTCGTATTCCGTCTCGCTACAAGTAAACAAAAAAAAAAAAAAAGAAAGAAACCGCTGGCAAAACGTAACAAGCCTTCGTTCCGTCGTATTCTATAATGATACTGTTACTCGTTCTTATGGTTTGTGTGACGTCGCGTGCGTTAGTAGTTTTTTCTTTCCGTCCGTACGTTGGCCTTGCCGTTCTGGATCTGGGTTACGCTCGACCATGCTTTCTCCGCGAGATTTCCGTGTCTGTCGACGATGTCGACTGTGCAACGGACGCGATGCATAATCTGACGTCACGCGCCGGTGTTACGTAAAAAAAAAAATACATATATATATAGTACGCCGTGGACTGGATTAAAGGCGTGGCAACGTCACGGCGTGAATTTTAATCGGGACGAAATTGTAGAACGGACTCGTATTTCCAGTCGATAAGCGATTATTCGAATGCTATAATTGCGTATAAATGTTCCGTTAAACGAATTGTACTTTGAAACAGGATAGCGATCAGATTATACATATACATGTATACTTGTTGGGTGACAATGTGTTTCTTTTTATCTTTGTACGAGCCTTCTATTGTCAAATAAGGAAATTAATCGTCTCCGCAAGAGGGAGAACGAATTTTTTTTGTCTCGCAGCACATTAGCCTTGTATTTACGGCCATTCTAGATCTGGGCTGCGCTCGAATACGCTTTCTCCACAAGAATCCTGTGTTTGCCGACGATGCTGACTATCGGACAACATTGAGAGTACAAGCTGACGTCACGCGCAGCGTTGCGCGTGGCGTTACGTAAAAAAAACGTGGCTGACGAATCAGTAATGCATCGGTCTATTACTGTTAAGGCCGTATGATAAATCAGTTGTACGGTAAAGTAACGAAGAAGGCGCGTGGATTTGTTACGATGAGGGGAAAAAAGTCGGTAACGATGTTGCAGAATTTGAAGTGAAGTTAGAAACAGCACTTTAGCTACAGCTCACTTTATCAATTACTTTTTTCTATTTTGTAACGATAAAAAATCGTTTATCGTAACTTGAAAAACTAACCAAAGATGTGGAACGAATAAGGGCACCATTTCTACCTGTACCGGCTGTACGATACATCCCTGGCTAGGATGACGCGTCGATGCAACGGACCAATGGGATTTCCGATCATGTGACCATCTGTTGTTTACATCGTTTTCATTCTCTTTGTGAACGGATAATAAGTTTACGCTCTGGTTCTAACCTATACGACAACAGCCGAGAAAATAATAACTTTAGCACACGAGTCGAGAATCGTTCTACATCAGTCATTTCGATAATTATTGGAATAACGAATAAAAGATAAACAACTTGTTACTGATTAAACGAAAATTGAGAATTGAATTACATTTTATTATATTATATATTATATATAAGAAGAATTAGTCGTTTCCCTTTTCGACCACCGATGGAAAATTGATTTACTATAAATCAGCGACCAAAGGATCGCCTTCTTTCTTTACGTACCTAACTCTCACTTGCTCTTTCTCGTCGCGTCTGTCTCCCGTTCGCACGCTCGTGTGCCATTTACGAGTCAAACCGGTTTAAGCTTTTTGCGAGCCTGGCTTCGCGAAGAATGTTGATTTTTGCGTTATACACTGCTGGGAACCTAACCTACATCATTATCCGGATGAGCTGGCCGCATTTGAAGTCTCGTTTCCACACGGACCTTGGGTCCTCGTAAGATTTTATTTTTCGTCTCCATCGTTAACCCTTGGTTACTGGATGGCGCGAGTGATGGTGACACCAGCGCGCATGGCGGATGTCGGGTCAAACAAATATGATTCGAGAGTATAATTTATTTGCGCGCGTTTCAAACGATTCTTTGTTGCTGATCGTCATTTTTGATTATGATACGAGAATGCAACAATTTAGGAGAAGAAATATCGGGCGTAGAAATTCATTTCGTCCCTCTACAGGGTGTTCCAAAAATGTTGGAGGTCCTTGAAAGGGGTGGTTCGGGAGGTGATTTGAACCAACTTTTTCCTTAGCGAAAATGTTGTCCGAGGCTTCGTTGAGGAGATATTAAGAGAAAATCCCGACCAATCAGAGCGCGAGTATGCCGGTTGAGCGTAGGCTACGCGCTAGGCGGCCGCGCTCATACGCTATCGCCAGCGCTCCATCGGCATCCTCGCGCTCTGATTGGTCAGTGTTTTCCGTTAATATCTCCTCAACGAAGCCTCGGACAACATTTTCGCTAAGGAAAAAGTTGGTTCAAATCACCTCCCGAACCACCTCTTTCAAGGTGTTACAACATTTTTGGGACACCCTGTATACTTGTCATTTCAATAGATTAAAGTACCGATACTTGATATTACAGAATAATTTTGATCGTGTGTGGGTACCTTAAAGCTGGGTCTCGACAGACCCGGCATCTGTCGTTCGAAGGTTAACATGAAGGGGGAATGATGCGTTCGAGGTTTTAGTCAAGACGAATGTCCTCGAGGCTCGTGACTCGATGAGCAACGCCACGACACGTACTTACACGTCTGGCATCAGCGAAATGACACACGTGTACGTGAGCTATGATAAAATTCAGTCACGACGAAAGAACGACTTCATGGTCGGGGACAAATTCGGCAGTGTCTCGGGGGGGATTCCGTCATTCGAGACACGAGCTATCGCCGAAAATATTTTTACTACCGAACGCGCGTGGCATGCGTCGCATTGATTAGCGTAAGTGACCATTGTTCTCACTAACCTACAGCACTGTGCTCATTATCATTTTTCATTCGTGACGGCACTGTCAACCAGTTCCAACGGCCTCTCGATAAGTCTGCGGTCGTGCACGTCAATGGTTCATGGTAAACCGCACCAGATGGAGTGCGACAAAATTGAAATTTTATTTGTTTCCATTGAGAGAAATTAGCCTCGTTAGACCTGATGTACGCTGTAATGTATTAGGTTGTCCCAAAAGTTTCTTTCGTAATTTGCACTCAATTATTTTGCGCGGTAGTGTTTATATAAATAGACAATCTAATTTCTTAGATGTTGATGGTATAACAGTAATGGAGCAAAATGAATCGTACACAATTCAATAATGTAACATTAGACATAAAATATCGTGTATGTATTACTTATTAATAAAACGAAAGAAACTTTACGGACAACCTGACACATATACGAACTCGAGCAATGAATTTTATTTTGATGCTAGCACAACATGACACCGAAAAGGTTACAATTTCGAAGAAAAAGTGTTACGGACTACTCCTGTGTTCGATCATCTAGATTTGATTGAATTTTCCAAGAGTGGGTTTATTTTATAAACCGTACTCGATCGGAGAGAGTTAAAGAACTGCTCGCTTACTTCGTGTGTCGTAGGCTTTATCTTTCCACGAGTTGCACGCGATAAAGACCAAAATATACCAATGCTATTCGAGGAATAAACTACTTAATTACATTAAATGCTTCGCAGAGTTTATCTTGATGCGAGTACACCAACGAGCTAAACAGGTCTTACTGTCTGCGACCAGAAACCGGTTAGACGAAACTTTCGAAAATTCCAGAATGACGTAGCCCTTCTCGCGTGTGCATATGCATATGCATATCTCCCATCGTTCTTCATTTACAGTTACTTACGTAAGATACTCTTGAACCTTTTTCATGATTGTTCGACGCATGGCAATCGACTTCGTCACGTTTTGTCGTATGCAAAGAAAAGCATGCACGTGTGTGCGTATACGCGTGTGCGTCTGAACGTTGTCGCGAATTGCTCACTAGCCCATTATTACCGGAAAATTTCATTCCATAAATATACTCTCCACTTACTTCAGTCACGTAATTAAAATCATTGTTGCAGTATAATAAAAAGACACTTAGCCGATAGGTTGCGCTTAAACGAGCGCAGGGAATATAAATATATACGTATTTGCACCTCCATAAATGCGTATTAAAACATGTATGTATGGATGTATAGCAACGCAATGGATTTCGCGCGTTTCACATTGAAAAAGTGATTTATCAATTTCAAGAGGTAATTCCAGTTCGAGGAACACGTCGTTCCACTCGATTTAAAGTTATGGAAATTAAAGCTTCAACCCTGTCGTAACCACCTGACCATTTTCAATGCACACCAGTTTTAAATAATTTATATTATCGAGCAATGTAATGAAACAATAACGAAACAAACTGATATACATTACAATAAAATAAATAATATCCATCGAAGTGCGGATACGGAGGGGTTGATGTAATTATAATAAATGTACCCTCGTGCCGAAGAAAAAATTGACTCGCTCGATAGTTGAATTATTACCCATGGCAGACCCTTCTACCTTTCGTTTTACTACGCTTCCAAACACTTCTATTGAGTGTATTATCAGAAACACAGTACGATTTTTATAATTCTTACTTGCAGGAAAAAGTTTCTAATTATTTGATAATCAAAATATTTTAACCTCTAATTCTCACGTAAACAACTGTAATTATTCTATCGTTATAATCAAGAATTTATGAATTTATAACGAATTTATAAATTGTATAACTTTGTGAGAAATTTATCAAAAATATACATTATTTCGATTGATGTTATGCCAATGTATCTTTTTGTTCAAAGAATTAATTATTTTAGCAAGTAACGCATAAATTTAAAGAGTAAGCACCACACTACATACTATACACACTATAATGATCCTACTCTTACGCCATGCCTGCTCACCTCTCAGCTTGAGGAACACAGAGCGTATGCTTGCAACTTTGCGCGAAGATATACGACATGGATTAGTGGGGTAGCTACACGTTGTGGTGGGGGTAACGTCTCATTGCCAATGACCTTGGGCGGGCAATTATTTTCGAGTAGACTTACGATTAGTCACGACTAGATAGAGAGGGACAGTGTTTCTCAAATTGTGATTTGCGAGACCCCTACGGATTCGTGAATTCTCGAAAGTGAAAACTGAACAAGTTTGTTCAATTGTTTCATATTTATCTTCGTACATATTATAGTTTTAACGGCAGTTTTAAACAAATATTTAAAAACGTAATTATTTAACTTCGACCGAGGTCCGTGGAAAGTCAAATTCGAGAAACACTGGACCAAGGTAACAAACTTAAAACATCAAAAAATGAAGTACTCACGTTTCAGCTAGAAAGTTAACGAACGTTCTGCACGACTTAAGGGGATCATTGGGACTTTGTTGTCTCTTGGTTGTTTCCCCGGAGGCGACTGTAAATAAAACAAAGAAAATTATTAAATGAAAAAGAAAAAAACCGACTGCTTGTAAACGTTTAATTGATAGACGACATACCATAACTGTAAGTACGCGGTTCGCTTGGCGTTCCACTAAGTCTTTCTTCGGTTCTAGCCGTTAATATTTCGTTGATTCTCCAATCTTGTATTTCTTTGCGCAACATCGTAATTGGATCGTCGTAATCCGTATCGTCGAAACGTTTATTATATACAGACTCCGCGTGACCTTTGCAATTTACTTTTTTCTCCTCTGTCGTTTCTTTTTGGGTGGCCATATTTGTCACGGATCGTTGTTTTATCGGGAATTTACACACCCCCTTTCCTTTCTGGCCGAGTGTTTTTTTATTTATCGAGGTCATTTTTGCTGACGATTTCTGTTTTAACTTTGCGGAATTTCGGTCTTTCGCGTAGAATTCGATGATCTACCGATCGATGAGAGATTTCGTTTGTCCCGTGGTATCTTCGTACACGCTGTGGCAATCAGGATTCCATTCTGTCACCTTCTAAAAATGTGATATATCAACGATATACGAATGTACTTTAAGCTCTTTGATTTACGAAATTACAATCGAACAACGCAAAGAATTTTGAATAACCTTGCATTGATATTCAAATAGAAGGGTTAAGGGTGCGCAGAAACCAGAGCCAAACTTCGAGTTGACTTCAGCGACAGTTGCGGAAAAAGTAGGAAACTCCGGGACAAGGACAGAGAGGGTAATACAACAATTGCAGGAGAGACGAGGACTGGGCGATTAGGCTAGCATGATTTTTTTCGAAGATATTGAAGCAAAGAAGCAATATTTTCTAATAATTCTGGTTTTAATATATTCGTTACACTTTGGCGGATGCGACTCCAAAGTATGATTTTGCAATTTCGGCCTTAAAACTTTATAAACAATAAAAGTACGTTTGCTATCTTCATTTTATTGTTTATAAAGTTT
>NC_071980.1:7633819-7756833 GCF_026283585.1 Hylaeus volcanicus | reverse complement strand
CTTTGGAGTCGCATCCGCCAAAGTGTAACGAATATATTAAAACCAGAATTATTAGAAAATATTGCTTCTTTGCTTCAATATCTTCGAAAAAAATCATGCTAGCCTAATCGCCCAGTCCTCGTCTCTCCTGCAATTGTTGTATCACCCTCTCTGTCCTTGTCCCGGAGTTTCCTACTTTTTCCGCAACTGTCGCTGAAGTCAACTTGAAGTTTGGCTCTGGTTCCTGCGCACGTCAAACGAACTAAATAAAAGTGAAAAATTGAAAGATGGCGCCATCTATAGAAATCAGCGCACGTTGTTCCAATAACTCGCTTATGGTATCCGTAACAGTTACGAACTCAACGATGAAAATATGATTATTTCAGAAACGATGGAAATTAAAATTCAATACATAATTTACTTTCTCGTGTCTCTATCGGTTTATATTTGCGATGCCATGCAGTATCGCTGATTAAGAAAATTAGCAAATATAATAGCAATAGCGCCAAGTAACTCATCATGATTTATAACCAATAAAAAAGAAAAAAATTTCGTGGATAACATCTACGAAAATTTAACAAAAATTTCGTGTTACGCGAACATTCCGCGTTTACGACGACATAACACAAATAAGATTACAGTAATACTAACAATTTTAATCTAATCACGCCAAAATGTTGAAATGTTTCGAATAAAACGTATTTCAAGATTCTGGTGAATTTACGAACGCGCCTTTGTTAACTGTCCTAGCTTCGTTACCGTGACCAACCTAACTTGTTGCAAAAAAAAAAAAGTAAACGAGTATAAAGAATCGTTTGAAAGTACTTTCCTTCTCAACAAAGCATAAAAGTAACGGAATAACTGAACTCTTATATTCTAGTAGAATGAAACCAATATTTAAGTAAGATTTATTGCAATTTACGTATTATTATATCAATTCTGGTGTTATTAGTAACGAAACGTTTAATGTAAATGCATATAAATATATTACTATTCGATCACAATTGTATATCAATATTACGTAGAATATAATCTAAAAACTTTTGTGTAAAAATAAAACGTTAAAAGAGTGTATTTGTCATTTACCTCGTAAATAGAAAGAACGCTCCGATGCAGCTGAAATACAGACGCGGTTTACTGTGGCTGTTATACTGCGAGCAACTGCCAACACAAAACATCTGCTCGTTTTCTTCCACCTTCATTCTTTGCTTGTTCACTGGTAGTTCCCACATTACCACGCTAATCATTTATATTTTCATCCACAACGTTAATTGTAATACGACTTTTGAATAGTTTCACGCAGCCTTTATGGAATACATCTGGATATTTGGCAGTGGCGTAATTAGCAATTGTAGAGTCCACGTGCTACAATTTCTAGCATGGTTCTCTTGCAAAAAGAGTCGACAATAAATTTAGTTTAATATATTCCACTTCTAAGAGTGACAAAAAATACAAAAATTTTATTTATTCTGATGGTGTCTTGTTTGATTTTTCTTTATTATACTGTAAGCCTCTCAAATTGGCGGTTCATGCGTTGCTTTTTAATGCACTTAGTAACGCCACCGATACTTTGATCTTGATAACTAATAAATATCAAATAATAAACTGTAATAAGCTTTGAGTAGACTTCGTAACTATTTAGATCGTCGCGAATTAAGAGAAAATATCCCACAATTACATACAACGTTCTTTTATGTACTTATTATTGCCATAAACGGATTCACATTTCAAAAGCAGAAGTTACACACAATGCGTTCTAAAAAATATACAATTTGAAACTAACGCGAGTTTCATAGTTACAAAACTCAGGAATACCAATTATTCTTTCTTTTAGTTAGAAAGTTGTCGGAAATTTAGTTCGGGGAAAAGTTCCTGGTTTTTTTTTGGAATAACCAATATTTAAAATTTTTATTTAGTTTCATGATATATATTGTGTATATCATAAATTAAGAATTTAATCATAATTGTAAAGAGATGTATTATATTACATAAGCGTACCTCTTAATTTTTTAAAATTCGCTAAACATAAAAATTATTTCATGTAAAAAAGTATGTACTTTTGCATTATTCCATGGCACTCATAAGCATTGCATGCAGAAGGATTTGCTTCAACGCCTTTTCGTTTTCGAGAAAAAAAATAAATTATTAACGCACCGACCGTTTTATTATTACTTTTTTTTCTTTAATTGAATTTGAATTTCCTTCCAATTCTATTTAGTTCTAAATCATGTCACTAATGGCGTTGCAGAGGGCCACAGCTTGAGTTTCAGCGAACACCTGTCAAATATCCTGGTTCAAAACCCAACCAACAAATCATGACGTAATTTTGATTGTCTTGCTAGTAAGAATAACTGAGAATAACAGCGAGCAACAGTGAGGTAGTGAGCGCAGAAATGCCATTCTGGGATCTCGTTCGTGGAATATTCGGTGGAAGAAATTCAGAGACACCCCAAAATAAATGGTAAAATCGTTTGAAAACTTTCGTTACATATAACGGTGTTATTTGGTAAATCGAACATTGTTTTTCTTTTTGTTTCTGTCATAATGAAAGACAGTCGTCCTTGCTTTCAGACGAAAGTTTACGTTGTAAAATATTTCAGGTTCTTCGAACACCGTGACAATTATGACAGGGATAATTTTCGAAATCCAATCTGGCAAAATGATGAGGACGACGACGACGTTGATGATTTTAGGTGATTCACAATTTATTTGGCATATGTGAGATGCAACTTCATATCTTTCATATATATGTACATTATCTTTCATGCTTTTCTAAAGAAAGAGTTCATAATTTTATATTTACAATTTTCGTATTGTAGGCACTCCAGAGGTGGCTTCCACTTTCATATCTTCAGCGATCCGTTAGAAATTACACGATACTTTGAATCCCAAATGGACAATATGTTGAGAAACTTTGAATATAATTTTAATATGTTTGAATATGGCAGTGAAGGTATATGTATATGTACATGTATATTTATATATGATCTTTAACTTAAGATCTGTACACATACTTAAATGTAAATGTACACTCAAATATGTATGAAGCTAATATTGAAATACTTTTAGGTGAAAATACATTTATGAAAGCACTTCCTTCTATGCCATCAGGGCAAGAAAATTTACGCGACAAAATGTTGAAACCATCCACCAGTCTTGACAAAGTAGATCCAAAACTAGATGTGGACTTAGATGGAAAGTTAGTATGTGGATAAAATATAAAGATTTGTTCGTGATGTTTACAATTGCCCAGAAAAATAAATTTTGATTTTTTTAACAGGGTTACCGTAGATAACTTTTCTGAAGTTTGGGATAAGTATAATCAACCAAAATCTCCAGAAGTATTTGTAACGATAAAACAGAAATTTAGGGATAGCGAAGGAAACGAGGAAACAATTGTATCCCGACAAATTGGTGATAAAATGTACACTGTTACAACAAAAAAAGACAAACACGGAGTAGAAACCAAAGAAGAGAATCTCGTTAATATGGACGAAAGTAAGTAAATTATACGTCATAATGAGAAATAATTTATAGTAAATATTATTATTATTATAGTTTAAGATGTAATTATGTGAATTTCAGGTGAATTAAAAGAAAACAAATGGTTATCATTAAATAAAAGTGGTAGTTTTTATAATTTTAACTTGAATGATTTTAATTGGGAAAAATTTTTTAAACCAGATCCGAAATTGTAGCTAAAATAGCTAAAGCTAACTTGATGATTTTCTTTTTTGTAGATTATTAATGGTTGCTATATTTCTGTTTCAAATAAAAAAAAGTTGAATTTAAAATTTATATAGTATGTGATGTATAATAAATTTATTTTACTCTTGCATACTTACTGTAAACTATTTTACTCAATAAAGTATATATACACGTATATATAGGGTTTTCTGAAAACACATAGAAAATTCCCAAGTAACATTGATTACTAAACATTAATTACGGAATTACGCGTTATGTAATAAAACAAAAACTAAATCTTAAATCATTTAATTTTATTCCAATAATATTTGCAGCTTGTATATTTAATTTTATAACTTTTCCAAATATCACATTTTGTACATACATAGTTGTATAATTGGTTGTAACATTTTGGGTAGCTCTGTTTATTCAAGGGTCTAACATCGTCGATATTTCTTCAAATGTTCGATTTAAATATGCTTTGTCTTATCATTTTCGGAACTCATTTCTCTAAGACAGAATTTTATGAATCAACAGTGGCACTTTCCAATGATGAAATTCAGAGTCACATATCGCATATACACACCTTAACTTTTCTTGATAGCGAAGTTTGTTGTTACAAGTTCATAATTTCCATAGAACTATATTTTTCGAACTATTTACTATTCGAGAGTTCAAGTGAAAATTACATATATATCTCAAATTCGCAAAGCAATAGTAAGTTATGCTAACGCGTATTTTTGTATTATTTTGTATCGTAATTTAAAACCTTTTCAAGTAGTTTCAAATATTGATTTCAAGATAAGATTATATTTTTTATGCAATTATTATTTTTCGAATTTTTTTTTCTTTTGAATGTATTAAGCTTTTTCCTAATGAAAAGAGTGATAAATAATAAGCAGTGCGCATAGTTACATTGACGTAATAATAGTAAAATAAAGTATGAAGTAAAATATTTAATTAAAAGTTATTGCATAAATATTTGCACAAGTGAAACGTGAATACGGTATTGCTTAAAAAAAACATAATTAGAAATCACGCAACGTAAAGCTATAATATACAGCTATTTATAAGTACATAAAACGACATGTAAACGAATCACTAAATTTATTTAATTTTTTAAATAGTATTATAAATTTTTCATACTTTTTCTTGTAAATATTAAGTTACTGTAGCGGTATGCATTCCATATATTTAATTCGTGTATACACATATACAATTTTATATTGCATGCATGTTAAATGTATACATACATATATATTAATTCATTAATTATTTATTACATTAGTTACAATACTTATTTATACATGTACGTGTACGTACATAAATTGTTCATAAACAAATTAACAAATTCCATGTTTACGATCCTATAAATTGAACATGTTTGATATCACAGATATTAATTTATTACAAGATTTATTCTATAGCCGGTAAAAGAAATACCATATGGTATAACCAAACCTGTAATAACAAACATGATTATAGTTTTAACGTTAACTACAAGAAGAAGAAGAATAAAATACACATGTCGAACGACATACATTCCTTATTTTTGTAAACAAAATTTACTGAAAATTAATTCAATGTTTATTGTATGATATGTACAGAATAATAATATTTTATGACTAAGTAGTCAGGATAAAACATGAAATTGTTAACTGTTTATCACGTAATATACAGTATATTAATAGTTCAATATGTACAATATTTATTATCGAAATTTTCAAGCCTGTCAATATTTAGGCAACGTCATTAACACATCGTAGAAAGCATCAATAAATTGCTCTAAAGTCAGTCCCAATTTTATCGAGACAAAATAGTTAAAATTATATAGATTAAAAAGAATTGTTTTCCAAACGAATAGATTCGAAAAGTCATTAGAAATTTGTATTAAAGAATAAAAAAATGTTAATATCGTAACACTAAACAATTAAAAGAAAATCATTTACAGTATACTCGTTTTGGCATCTTTGTTTTCATGTTATTCTATAAAATGTCTATAAATATTTTACTATGCGTATACGTAGAAATTAGCGTTTCATTGATATTTTCTACGAATCTCATATTCTTGCTTTTAATCACAATGTATAAAATAAATGAAATAGAAATTTAAAGAAATCATATCGAATTAAAACTATTACGGAAACATTACGTAGAATCAATAATATTTCTACTATACCTCGCTTACCGTTATTTATGAACTCTAAATTGACGGTATTTAGAAATTATATATTATTACTGAGAATAAAAAGAATCAAAATATCATAACCTCGTATTATTATACTAGATCTGTTTTGATCATTGCATACATAGTTGCATGTTACATTTAGCAAAGCATATCTGCAATTATTCTTGACCAAAACCTTCTGTTTCTTCAATTGCATAATTTAACTTTTCCACTAATTGTTCGTAGCTTTTATATGGTGGTAAATCCAATCTATTGAAACATGTATGCGATCTCGGTAACCACGTGTCTTTTCCTACTTTTTCTATGCAAAACCTTTGAGGCCCGTTACTCCCTGAAAAATTTAATTAAATATAACACATCGGAGTAAGATGCCATCATTTTATGTGTTTTTTGCTAATAGGTAATATTTACCCATTAACTCTGCGAATCCTCCAACAGGTACTCGACAAGTCCCTGTCACAAATTGCAAGAGTCGGGCTCGTTTTTCGCTATCCGATCTTGATACAAACTAAAGGATAAATGAATACATAGATAAATGTAATAAATGGCACTTCCGTTCACAAAATTTTTTTGAAGACAATATTTATAACAAACCTGCCAGAACCATAAAATTTGTTTACTATTCCGTGTATAATGTCTGTAAATTGTATTACGTTGCCAGTCTTCCACATCTATTTCTTGCATACCGCAAAGCATAAGTTCTAATTCCCGTTCATCAAAATATTTTAACCACTCTAATGGTACTACCGAATTAAAACCTTCCAAAAAAGCTTTAGTTTGATCCTCTATACCTCTTGTCATTCTCCATTCTGTCATCAACCTTCACAATAACAAGTAATAGTAATAAATAATTTCCTTTTTAATTAACAACGAAAATTAAGATAATTATGTTCTATCATATGCATGCTAAATATCAATATAATAAGAATAATCATACCTAATATATTCTTCTTTGTTATCTTCGACAACCCTAATTTTGTCGCCGCCATCTTTTAATTCGTGATGTATTACTTGACCAAGAATTTCAAAATCAACGCTATAATACAGTTCGAGGCCACATTCGTCAATATTGTTTTCTTTTATCCACACAAGAGATTTATAGAATTCTGGATCGATCGATTCTATATCTTTCATAACTAATTTTTTGTTTAACATACGTTTGTAAAATGGCATAGTGAAGCCGCTGTAGATAAATCGTCCATGGTAAAGGGCCTAAAAAAAATACGCGTTATATTAATGACAATGCTAAATATAATAGTTTTTAATGACAGAAAACGCTAATAATGTACCATTGCTATAAACCTTCCGATAAATTTAAAATATTGTAAATGGTCAGGATTGACATAAGATGCTGGGTTAATTTGCAAGCTATAATTACTTTTATTGGCATATTCGAATAGGCAGTACATTGGATTTAATACTTCGTGGCTCAACAAGAAAAACCACTCCCTGTAACGAGAACGTATTATTAATACGTTTTTAATTAAAACAATCGCTAGACTATAGATTTATAACTCTTACCTAGATACACCACCGTAATCTAATCCTTCCTCTCCCTTAAATATTATGTATAACCTGCGTCTTAATGCAAAAGCCTCTGCATTCATTATTTGATGATAAGAATCCTCGAACAACGTTTGCCGATTTACATTAATTTTTATGTGATTTGGCAACGCGTTTGTTTGACATAAGAAACGGAACTGTGACAATTTCCATCGGAATGATCTTTCGTATGCTCTCGGCACACGATAAATTCCTTTTGGACTAAACAATGATAACGATAGACAGTGTAATAAAAAATAGAGAAAGAAAAAAGTAAATCGAAGAATACAATGAGAGATCTATACGAACCCTTTAGGTGCACCAGGTCTTGGATCTTGGAATGTAGTTGTTCTTGTATTATGATCTACAAAATATCGTACTCCATCTTCGGTCAATCGTATTTCCCAGCCATCCGGTAACGACGGTTCGTCGATTCCAGTCTCCTGCCCCTGAGTCCTCGGATCCTCCCACTGTGTAGTGCGATTCTTATGATTTACATAATAAACCCTTCCCTCTGGTTGTTTACGTCTCTCCCAGCCAGCGGGTAACGGTCCCAAAGCATCATCATCGTCGGCCGTTGATGTCGAGGGTCCTGCTACAGCTGTTTGGCTTCCGTGAGCCTATGTACAAAGGACGAATGTTCACGAAAATCGTCATCGCTTACGCGGTTAATTGATTTTAAAATTTGTTGCGTAAGTCGTGTGATATAAATACAATGTGAATTGCAGGCAAAACGCGATATCGATACAACTGATCTTTCCTTCTCCCTAAAGTAAAGTTAATCAAAGTTAAACGGATTCATGTCTTTTATAAGAAGAAAAATTACAGAAAAGAAAGCTTCGTTTATTATACGCAAGAGTATAAACTAGAGTAAATGTGAGTAAATGTAAGAGCTTAAATAATTAAATATGTATTACTATAATAGAATATTATTTATTACTTACTTGAGGGTAAAGGAACCGTTGGTTACCTTGTTGTACCACGTGTTGTCTTTCACCTTGCCATTGTTGAAAGTGTTGTAACCTTTCGGTGTTTGGTCTTTGCCATGTTGTGCTTCTCGTATTGTGATCCACATAATAAATTCTACCTCTTGGATCTCGGCGAACTTCCCATCCTAGTGGCAAAGGCTGCGGTCTCTCCCAAGAAGTACTTCGCGTATTATGGTCAACGTAATATCTAATTCACAGAACAAGAATAAAAACGTGTCATATATTTTGTTACAATTGTCAAACTTTTGGTAAGCTATTCAAACGTAAGTGTATTCATGTTTCCTACTCGTTCTGTAAGGGTTAATGAAAAAATGACTTTATTATGAAATATAAAAAAAATGAACCTTCTTCCATAGATGTCGTATCTCATTTCCCAGCCAGATGGTAAAGGTTCTTCGGAATCGGTCAACGAAGCTACGCGTTGCACTATTCGAGGATTCGAACGAGCGATCGTACGAGCGATGTGAAACGCTGTCGGCTGCTCCGGATGAGTAATACAAGATCCATCTGGTAACGTAAATACCGTGGACTGTTCTGTTTGAGGAATTCCCTGATTATCTGTTAACGCAGAAGTTGTAGGTTGATCTACTCTAGAAGGTATGCATCCGTCTATCAAAGGAGTAGTTGGTTGATCTGATCTGATAGTTGTGAAATTATCCGAGACAGGTGTAGGTATTAACTGGTCTGTTCTAGAGGTACGTCCACTAGAAGCAGACTGTTCTGCTCTGTTATGCGAACGTATGTCTGTATTACTCGTAGGTATTTGGTCCGATCTGGATACTCCAGCAGTTCCAGGCAACGTTGGTTGCTCTATTTGAGAAGCGTTACGACCATCCGAGACAGACATCTTCGAAAACTGTTCCGCGCACATACCGATTCGTCTATCCACCGTTCCTGGTGTAGAGGCATGTTCTATTTGAGGCATTTGACGTCCATCTAGTAAAGATATTGTGTGACGTCCTGACAAGGAAACAACAGATTTATCTACAACAGGCGATACTACGTGTCCATTCGATAAAGAATTTGATGCTACAGGTTCGATTTGTTCGCCGTCTTTATCAGCACTGGACTGATCGTTTCCAGTAGTGTAATTAGAATTATGATAAGTATTTGTCAATTCACGAAAACCGGATGGTGTAACGTTTTCAACTCCGTATAATCTCATACGAGCGCGAACTCCTCCGTTAAGAATGCTACGATTGCTAGCGGTATCATTGTTTGTAACACCTAAAATATAATTGCAATTATAAAATTTTAATTTAATATAATTTTTAAATTTCACGTAATATTTATAATCGAATTATTGCGAACTGGAAATCAACTTATAAGTTACATTATTTAACAATCGAATAATTTAATCAACGCATCTTACCATCGGAAGATACACATTGGGTCTGGCACGATGGTTCGCTAATATTTAACGATTGTACATTTGGCATATTAATTCTTAGCCCGTCGAATACTGTGATCAACTCTCCAACCTTACATAACTGCGAATCGTGTTTATTTTCGCTCATCAGATCGAAAGTTACTTCCATATTCTCTAGTTTTCCATTGTAATGAGACAACACCTGGGAGAGATTTATTCTTTTTTCTCCTATTAACGTATCCTTTCGAAATGTACTATGGTCTAACAGGCGAAAGTGTAATTGCGAATACGGCGTCACGAGTACTGTAAATTCTTCGTTCCATTTTGGTTGATATGTAGATTTCGAAACTTCCGTTTTTCTGGGTCTTTTGTCGTCAACGGAAAACTCTATGTAAGGATTAGGTTTGAGAAACGTTGAGCTTCTTAATATAGCACCCTCAACTAAAACGCAAAATTATAATTATTTATACCAAATCTTATCCATAATCCATGTTCTTATAATTCTAGCGAATGTTTTATATAACAATTTCTGTTAAAAATGTTGCACATATGATTATACTCTTATTGCGCAGATTCTAAGATTTAGCGTGATATTTGAATAACATATATAAATACGATAAATGAAGTAATAATAGTAGTATATACTGTACATTATATCGTACATCTATAGCATAATTTCTCTTATACGTGCAATAAGAAAGTAAGGAATTCCAATACTTTAGCCTGACCCTCGGGTGAACAATGAAAAAGTACTCAAAATATACATAAATAACAAATGATAGATTACAATCATGCTTTTTACAAATAAAAATTGTTACTTACTTGTAATACTTAGTTGGTGAAAACCAGATGATGCTACTTCTTCTTCACAATGGGACATTGTGAAAATTTAATATAGTAATTCATAAGAATTCATAATTCTACCACATGTATTATTTTTACCTAGAATATTCAACGACCTTAATGAATAGAATTATTGATGCATAAAAGATATGTATAAAGTCATTAATAATACGATTAGAAATGTATAGATAAAAGATAGGAAAGTGATATAACGTAAGATTAAAGGATTGTTATTGATACCAATGAACCATTCTATATCAACACTAAACATGACAAATTACTTTAATTACGTCGAACAGTTGAATCTTACAACGCTATCGCATAAATTTCCAAAATAGAAAACAGCTCTCTAATAATTGCTTCCTTAGTAAACAGATAAATAAAGTGCCATTACAAAATCAGAACTTTATGGTTAACGATAAATGGACGTAGTAGCACGCAAAATGCTGTTTCAAGAAATGGAGCGTTTTGCAAGAATTTCCATATCGCATGATAAACAGTAATTACTATCATTATTCTTTTCAAATGATCGAATAGTGAAATACACGAATGGTGAACGAATAAATTACGATACATACGGATATAATTAAAATGGATTGTTTCGTATGTGATCCAGCTCCGGTGCATCGCCTGTTCCTTATTCTATTAATATATTTACTTTGAAAATATCTTTTAAACACTCACGATTTTCGTTATCACAAAACTTCTTTATCAGTAGGTCACCATCTTTTCATACGTCAAAGGTAGAAATCTTGTAATATGCAAATCACTAGACAAACTAGGCTTATACACGTTTGAATGTGCATGTGGTGCATGCCTATGGGTGTGCGTTTCTCTCTCTCTTTCTCTCTCTATATATATATATATATATGAAATGTAAACCATTTTCGAATTCCCTAGTATCATAACAACATGTGATATAAATCAATCCTACACAAGACACGAGGAAAAGAAGCATTTTGCGATAAAATTATAACGTTCCTTCTGTAATTACAAGCAAAAGTTAAGTTTACCTATTACATTGTAATTTGAACAGAAAAGAATTCAAACGAAAAGTGCCATTTTAAACAACCTGTTTTTATACAACCATTTCACTGTAATATTACATTTGAATTTTAATTGTAAGAATATTAAAAGCAGTACTAAAACGAATTCTTCTTATTGTATAAAATTCTTTCGTTAGACATGTTTTATCGTAATGATGATTTTAAACATGAAGAATAATTGTAATAATAATAATGTTTCTTAATTTTTATTGTCAAATTATTATATCTTAGGCATAATTCAAGTTGAAGATATTTAATTTTGTTTCCCCATAGTGAATTATAAAAACTATTACGACCGAAAGAAATACTAAATTTGTTTCTAAATAATTTGATATTTTTTATGAGATATTTTTATTAAAAATTCTGAAACGAATCAACAGAGGGCTAGGGACATAACTGATTTTTGTTGCTTACTAAACCACTAACTAAAGAGACGATTTAGTAGTACGCAGCATGATTTTATTGACCAGAACACATATGTAAACTCAGGCAAATGTTTAAATAATACATTAAAATCATATGTTGTGGTGTTATAAAAGAAATAATTGTATTAATCATGCATTTAAGAAAAATAAAGAAAAATTTATTGAAGTTATTAGTAGCGCCGTCGGTGGCGAAACACCCAAGTTTGTAGTGAAAATAGTTCCCAATGTTTCTGCTAGATGGCGCTACTAATTAAAAAATGTCGATAATTAATCTGCATTAAATAATTATTCATTAAAATGATAAATTTGACATATCAATTGTTATATTGTAGTGTTATAAAGCAAAAACAAACGTATTAATTATGCATTTATGAAAAATAAGGAATAATTAATCAAAGGTATCTGTGGCGCCATCTTAGAGATATAGTGGGAGCTATTTTTATTACAAAAAAAGCGAAGATTAAATTTTTCGCGTCATAAACATTTTAAAGGACCTCCAGTGGACATAATAATTACGGTGAGGCAATACTCAATCATAACAGTAATAAAACACTCGTTTGAATATCGCAGATTTATTAAAACTATAATATATAGCTAGAAATTGTGTACATCGTTTGATCGTTCAGTTTAAGATTCAATATAGCCAGGTTGTTCTTTCCGGATTAGAATGATCCATTGACACCAAGTCGGTACGTTCGTCCATTAGTAACCGTGTTAATTTTGCAGCAAAAGTCGGATTTGTTTTTATTTGCTGAAGCAGCCATTCTACGGGTATCCTGAAATTAAAATTTTATTTACAATAATAAAGAACAGAAAGATTATCAAAATTAAGCTATTTTATCTGTATAAATTATTATCTGAGCGATCGTGCGTCGCTTGATTTTCGGTAGTTTCACGTTTCGTTAAACGTTATTACGACGAGGGGAAAAAAATGTAAAAAGATGCGTACACGTACCCCTGCGGGAAGTATTCTAAAAGAGTAGATAAAATTCGTCCGTGTTTAGTCATTTCTGGAGCATCGACGAAACTTTGCCTTTTTCCATAACCGTAACTCGTTTGCGATTCCGGAGGCGCAATAGTTCGGATTATTCGATGCTCGGAATATTTCGGTTGTTTTGGAACATTAAAATAATTATGATTTCTAGATGTCGCTACGACGACGATCATTTCGGCGGCGAAAGCCAGAATGACGATTATGCTCGCTCGCATGATTTTCTAATATCAACAAATTACGATGTTAGTTACGGTTCCCTTTATATATACATACAAAGTAAATATATGCACAGCAGAAACAAATGGATTCGTTGAAAATACAATCCAAGCATATGGAAAATAATATTTCATAAATCGGGCGTATTTATTATTTACAAATTCTATTGGTCGCGCGATTCTCCACGTGTTTCTTTGTGTCCTTTCTCGTATACTTTATTGCGTTAAAAATTTCTAGAGACGAAACAGTAGCATATTTGACAAATTGAAAAACTCAAGTAAACTCAATTAAAATATTCTCACGATTACGATTTCGTCTCTATTAATTATCATGTATTTTCTGTTATAGGTACGATGAACTTCTTACGAGATCACAGAGGTATATCTACTACGTATACGCAGGGACGAAACAAAATTGAAATAGTAAATAGAGTATGATAGGTGTAGATATATCTACACCTATACCTATAGGTACTTACAATTCAACGACGGGATCTGTTAACAGAAGAATGTTAATTATACTCACATACAAAAATCGACGTGTCTAGTTTCTTAAATGATACCGTTCAAAGTGTTCATAACTTTTAAGAAAAATAAAATATAAAAGAAACATTGATAAATACGATATAATCGCGAATTGAACGAGATGAGAAATGTAATCGACTCGATATTAAAAGAGATTGAAACGTGAGAGCCCAGCATTTTTCGAATATCGTTACAAATGCAGTATAGGATGTTGATGCACATTTGATTAATTTTATCCGAGTCTTGAAGACAAATTTTAATGTAAATTTAATCTACAAACGAAATTCAGCGTTGTAACTGCACGTAAAGCAAGCCTGGACTGAGCTGGGAATTTATCGCAGCTCCTTTTGTACGAGACCGCCGACCACCGCCGTGATCCACTGCGTCGTCGGCGTCGTCGGCGTCAACGGCGTTCGATTGATTAATTTTAATGCATTACACGTTGTTCGATGTAATTCAGAATACAGAGACACGAAAATGGATCGTATTCGACTTCAAATAATTTTAAAGTTGCTGATTACATTAAATGTTTAAGGCGTTATCTTTATATAGTTTGTAAACAATAAGCGCTGCCGCTGGGGTCTTCGATGACCTCATAGCGGCCGTTCTAGCCGACGAAACCGCCGACGTTATTTATTTTATCGTAAACAACGAAACGCGGGTTGCAGTAGAATTTAAAGCATGTTATTCCATTACGTAGCCATGATTATGTAAATTTAGCTTGGTAATATCATTTTAATTACGATTAGAAACGATCGATGCTGTAAAATATGATTGCAAGAGCAACGCACCGTCGCCGCAAGCGCCTTTAGCCGCCGATGCGTATAGAAATTCCTACTGCGGATGCTGACAATAAAGTCCTACGCGTTCAGAGTTTCACTTACGTGTAGAAATTTAATACAATTATTGTACGGTTCTATATGGCAAAAATTAATGAAGCTGATACGCCTCGAATTAGATTTAAGAATCTAAAGTAATTTAATTTATTGAAGTTTGTAAAAATGTATTACAAAATTCATCGTAATCGCAAGTCGAGAGTTTGATAAACTTTGATACAATTATTTTTTTAATACGATTAGAAAAGATTCGTTGGCAATATTAAACGTTATTTTTGGTTTAGTTCGGTCCAAAAAAACTTCAAGGAAACATTGAACACGTTATTAGGTAGAGCATCCATTTTAAGGAATAAATATAAATGTTTGTAGTAATAATAGAATTTTATTTCTTATGTTTAACAATTAACTTATATTATTAGTATATATACTACGATACATGTATGTACAAAATATGCATATATATATGTACAAAATAGAGAATATTCTTTTACACTTCGATACAATGTAAAATGATTTTGTTCAAAGGATTATATAACGCTTGAAGTTTATGATTATTTAACAGTGGTTGCTTGGAGATGATCCATGATGATTATAGGAATTTCTTTAAGAATAAGCGATCGCGGTATACCAGAATATTTTGTAAATAATTCCAGAAAATGTAAAGTGTTCATTCCTTCGGAATCTCCGTCGCTTCCAGTTTTTGCGCTATAAGTAAAGTATCGATTAATGCACGTTGCAATGAAATTATATAGAGAATAATATCTCCGTACCTGTCTGGCGTTACACAGGAAAGAATATACGTAGAAAGATATTTAACGTAGCACATCATCGTAGAGAAAGCACACTGACGTAAAACGGTTTGTACTCCCGTTACGAATACTACAGCATCGAGAGGATCTTGAGATTTTTTACTTAAAAGACTTCCTACAATTAATTTTTACAAGTATCGTTACATTGTATACATTGAAATATTTAAATATGCGTATCGATTTACCTGTATTTTTGCAATAGTGTAACTTAGACAGTTGTGATACGGTAAGTAAAAATATAATGAGGGCGATATTGCTTATATTTGACGATTTGATGTACACGTTATTATGAGGATTGCTTATACCAGCCCAATCTAATCTGACGCTAAGCTCGCGTAACAACTCGATTCTGTCAGCCTTAGTTTCATCGTTCTTGCCTTTCTTATCGATTTCGAATAAAATAGCTCTGCAAAACCATAGAAATATACGAACTAAGGAAATTTATATGACATAAAAAAAAAAGAATTGATCAAAATATTATTTAAACATACGTGTTTACAGTTTGAAGTGCTGCTTCCATATGTTTAGCTTCGAATTTGCAAGCGGTATTCAATTCGTATGCTATTTTTTTTTTAAGAAGCTGATAATGTCCGATTTTTAATACCCATTCGAGTAGTTGAGGGCAGAATTTATTAGTATAAGAACTAACAGAACTATGAAGTTTTTGCATATTACCTAAACACATATACTAAATTTAGGTTGCTGAATTTATTAGAGAATATGCTAAATTGTAAAACAATACCTTTAGAACTGTCCATAGAATTTAATATTGCTTCAAAGCAATCGAGCGTAGACGTCCATGTTTTATTACGAATATTCTTTTCTATATAATGATTCATATTATCTAATTCGAAAGTGATATAAAATGAAATAAGTTTGTCTAGTCCTGTTAAACCAGGTGTACCTATTGCTTCTAATATCTTTGAAAAGATTTTATAATTTAATACTTCTGCTTGGGTTTTGAGATCATACCAAGCAAGAGAATGTTCGATATAAACAGTTGTCCTACAAATGTATAATTAAACATAAATAATAGTATTCATCCGTACACTGACTATTTATTTAACTTAAGGTCTTCTATGTGGATTATTATTACGACTGGATGTATAGTGAAGATACTTTTTTTTAGCAAAAGAAATTTACCTAGTATCAGTTATACGAGTAAGTTCGCGAGCAAGTCTACCAATGAACGTTACAGAATTACTATCCAATACGGATATATGTTTTTCTTCTTGAAAGTATCTCCACGATCTTTCTGGAGTCCAAGTAGAACCTGTACATTCTTCGTCCACTGCGTTATTTATAATATATGTTATCTACGAGTATTTAAAAGTACTTATACAAGTTATTATACAGAAGCTCGTTAAATATTCGCGGGTTTACTTACTTCTTCGTGCCACATTTTTAAGCTGTTAATATTTATGTAATCTTGAATGTATTGAAATGATTTACGGTAACCATCTATAATTGCAGCTAAATTATCAAGTTTTTGCGTTAAAGACGTCTAAAATAATGCAGTATTGACATAAGAAGTAATCTTTAATAAAACACACGATTATAGAGCGAACAATTTTAATCTAAGGCTTACTTTTGATTTAGGTTCGAAAACAAGACCGCTGTCCAAAGCTAAGGTAACTTTTTTTACGAGTTCTTGGCGTATACCATCTTCTAAAAGTCGATGAGAATCGACTCTCAATACTCCTAATGGAACGCTTCTTAAAGACAGTACTCCTTTTGTAAATACCGACACGGCATATGTTAATTTAGCCATCTAAAAGAAACCATTGCGTTTACGTAGTAATAATAGGAAATTTATTCAAAGAGAAATCACAAGTGGAATGTACCTTTAATCTGTCATCTAATTGTGCATATTCTTTCAATTTATCCTTTGGTAATTTCGTAGGGATTTCCTTGAAAGCATTGGTCTCAAGGTGTACTATCTGAGCAAGTAAACCAAACACAGTTTCGGGTATTATTTGCAAAACACGTCTTGCATATTTTTCTAATTCTCTGCTATAATATTGCGATACCGATGATAAATCTGCGCTTCGTGCTTGATTTACTCTTAATAAAGGAGTCTCCAAAGCCGAAGCCATCTAAAAACATGAGATATAAATGTTTAAAATAATTATAAACGTAATAAGTACTGGTGTATCAAGTTCGAGTAAAAGTTACAATTTACTTTTAAAAAGAGGGCTTTTAATTTTATTACAGTCGGAGGGCTTTCTTTTATACTAGCTTGCATTGTATCAATAAACGATTCCATTATGTTCCACGCGTAGCAACAATCCGTCACTATATTTAAACTAATCATAGTGTCTTCTGTTATACTTGCTGTTCGCAACATATTATGTAATATTTCACACGTATCTGCTAAATGCTGCGATATATGTAAATTAGTTTCCAACTGATGAAATTCTAAAAAAATTACAGATAAAATCATAACCCATCGTAGATTAATATAAAATCATTTTGTATGTATTGCGATTTATATCGTAGTTACTCTGCACTTGTTCTAAGGCCTGTAATAATTGTACTATTTTCCTTCCATCCTCTTGTTGCAATGAATCGATATGCTTGCTTATCGTTATAAACCACGAATGTAAATTTTGATTTCTTTCGATACCATCGAGAGATTTATTACCGCCAAATATTTGGGCAAGGTCTGTTATGCGTTCAACACATACCTCTTTATCTCTAAGCCATTTAGTTTCTTTGCCAAATAACAACTACAAATTAAAAAGTAAAGTTAATGAAATACGTTTTGTTAATCTTAAATGTGATCGCATAATACGGGATGTATTATTACACGTACATCTTTGTACAATTGTTTGACATCTTGTTCGATTTGGGCAGTACTTAACAATAACTGAAGACAATCAACTGTTGTATATTTGCTTTCGTTTACTACCAATTGCCTGAGCATACGTGAACGCTTTGAGTCTTCTAACGATATTGTTGGCATCGCGGTATGTAGAAGTATCCAATGTAACGTCACGTTACATTCCCTTACCAACTTTACCAACGATCCTATTGCACTTCCATCTAGAGTAACAGCTAATTGTACCTCTTCTGTTTCAGATATTAATTTCTGAAATAAATTTTTAATACAGTTAATAACGTAAATATTCTATTTTAAAAGGTGAACACATAATTACCTTCATTTTTTGACCATAATTTTGTGCGATTACTTTTACATTCGACGATTCGAGTCTATTATTGAGAGCCGTTCTCGCAGCCTTATATGGTAACCACCAATCGTATAAGTTTATTACTATCCCCATATAAATACTGATTACCCAGTTATCAGGGAAAAATCTATCGACTATTTCTCTCATATTAGCTGTATGCGTGTGTAACATTGTAGGCTTGAACGACAAAATTACAACCAACATTGATGCTTGAGTGGAAAAGGCAGCGCTACGATGTTCCGGATGTGGAAAGGCAAGACTTTGATTGTATATTTCATCTGAACGTAAACGACCAATAATTTGCTCTATCAAAGACTCGTTTATTGGTATTCTCCTGTAAAATAAATGTTTGTAAGTTTAAAAATGTTTAAATATTAAGAACATAAAATATTGTAAAGGACTCACTTAAAATAATCTTCAGGATAATTTGCAGGTCGCTTACTAGAAGTTTTAGAAAATCCTGTTGAACGAAGTAACGTACATATATCGTCAACGCGTGTAGAGGACGAACGTTGAGCATTGTACCGATCGTAAGATACGAGTAATCGTTCTCTTACGCATCCTTCGAAATAGTAATCCACCAATAATAACATAACTCCATATAAATATACAGCCTCGCACTATTAACATAAATATAAGTGTTGAATTTTGTAAAAAATTAAAAGTTCTAGAAATGTATTCTTATTTCTAATTAATTGTCCCATGTACCATTAATTGTCTTCCTTCTTCATTGAGCATGATCGAATCTATGGACTGATGAATATATATTCCATCTTCTAATTCATCAATGTAAAAATTCAAGTCTGTAACATATTTGTGTATACTTTCGAAAGCTAAGTAAAACCTTGAAATTATATCGGAAAAATTATTTCTTAACTCCTCGTCTGTTTTTTGGAGAACCTATTAAAAGTACCAATTGAGATAAAAACAATGTATGTTTATTTATACATTCTTGTTACTTTCATCTACTTACCGGATCATTTTCTATTTTTTGCTCATAAACGCTAACTGATTTAAAATATGTAAAATCAATTATGATCGATCCGTATTTTTGAACTAGTTGTTTGGAATCCAAGCTGTAAAGTAAAAGAAAATCAATATAAATTTCAAAACTACAATATAGTAAAGTTGAAAACATATAATATTCAAAGGTGTAAATAACCTAAACACTGGCGGTACATAATCCTTTAATCTCATAAATTCAGCTATAATAGCATTTCCACGAGACACTAAACGCAATAAATTTTGGCCGCAAGTATTGTTAGCTGCCAAGAAATCGCCCATTTTTTAGCTGTATTTATTGGTATTTACTTCAGTAATGACAACTGGTAAGAAATCAACATTGCAATTAGGGGAGGGGCACTTTGATCAGTGATGCCAGGGATGGTTCATGGAAGGTGGAACGTGGAAGCATCAAAGGGAAGCAGTTGTTCTGATCTGGGCTCTGTAGTTTTTAAGCCGTCCCTGTCTCAGATAGTTAGAAGATGCATGCGCATTCAAAATCAAGACCTGAAAAACGCCGAAATTTTGGCCCCCTGCATATGATGTATCATATATGTCTCTTGATGTCGTTCAATTATCATTGTCAGTTTATAACTGAACTATATAATATGTGTAGTTGTGTACTTAGGAGCGCTTAGATTAGGAGTGCTCTGATAAGACGTATCCAATTCTCTTTTATATAACAATACAAATCCGATACCACGAGATTCGCATGTGTAGGACAAGGGGTTGAAATGGGTTTGTTGACAGATCCTAGAGCTGGACCTGGAAAAGTAATAAAACTATTGTTAAAATGGGAACGACCGCTGTGTTTTCTTCTTTATATCAGTGGAATTGCTTGGATATTACTTCTTGCTTTACCGACGTTTAATGACAGTAGGTGTTTCATTCATGTGTCGTTTCAAAAGAGAATGCTAGGTTATGTTTTTATTTAAGATATTTGTAAAGATGTAATAAAGTAAGTCCAAATAATATTCGTACATTATTGTTTTTTATTTCAGATACATATTTCTCTGAAAATGCATTGTTACCAGGATTGGTTACGAAAGAAAGTAACTTGGAACAGACATCGAAACAATATTATCTAGAATTAATTCACGAAATGAAACGCTATCCGGATGCAATGCCGTACGCGTGGCTGGCCGCTAAATTAAATCAACTTCAATTAGATGTTTTTGTACACAATTTCTCGTTAATATATCCTTTCCAAGAACAACGGGTAAATATACATTTTTTTAAATACTTTGTCACTGAAAAGTCGTCTAAATATTTATATTCGTAGTTGTGTAATAACATGTATTTCTTTAGTATACAGGGCAAAATATATATGGAATCATAAGAGCTCCAAGAGCGGCTAGTACAGAAGCGATTATAGTTAGTGTCCCCTTCAGACCAGTTTACAGTATTTATTTGGACACTGCTCCTTCTGTTGCTCTTCTTCTTGCATTTGCAAAATTCTGTAGGAGTAAGTGATTCATTAATTCTTTATACAGAAATATTGTACATATTTAAATGATTATGTATATATTCATTTTATTGATACATCTTTTTGTTTGTTTCCAGGGCAGAAATACTGGGCAAAAGACATTATATTCTTAATTACAGAACATGAACAATTAGGAATTCAGGCATGGCTAGACGCGTACCATGGAGTTACGAGTGGTAATGAAGGTGTGCTAATATCTGGAGACCTTTCAGGTCGTGCTGGTTCCATTCAAGCAGCTATTAACTTAGAATTACATTCAATGAAGATTTCCTCTATTGATGTTAAGGTGCATCTTTATTTTTATTATGATATAACGAATTAAAAAAGCAAACATTAAATCAATTGATTATTCTTTGCTAATAATACTTCAATACTTTTCTAGGTAGAAGGATTAAATGGACAACTACCGAACTTAGACCTTTTTAATTTAGCGCAAAATATGATTGCTAAAGGAGGAATTAGACAAACGTTTCAAAGACGTTTCGATATTAAATATAAAGATAAATTTAAAAATTGGTGGTATCATTTTAATACGCTTCTGATGATGATTGCGACTCAGGCTACTGGAGTTCCAACAGGAAATCATGGACTCTTTCATAGGTATAAATATATTGCATTTTCAGAAAAATGTTAATAGTTTAGAGGTTGTAGTTGTCATATTTAATATAATTTAATATTTTCCTGTAAATGGTATCACTAAAGGTTCGGTATAGAAGCGATCACTTTGGAAGGTTTCGAGAAACCTGGACAACAAAATTCCGATGAAAATTTTTATCAAGTAGGTCGTATAGTGGAGAGTATAATACGATCGCTAAACAATTTACTAGAACGCTTTCATCAGTCTTACTTTTTTTATCTACTTCCATCGACTGATACTTATATTTCTATTGGTAAGTGTAGATCTATGTATTCACATCGTTTATATTTATTTATATTACAGATCCGAATTTTATACACTTGATAATTATGATCATTTCAGGGCTCTATATAAGATCCCTAGTATTAATTATTGCCATAGTATTTATTAAAGCATTTTCCATGTGGCAGAGGCTACAAGTATCCACTTCTATAGAAAATAAAAAAAGTACTACTTCAAAGCAATCAAAGGTTTGTTATTTTCGTTACGTTTATACCGTGTCGCATACTTTTATATTAACGTTTATTCTGAATAGTACTTTAAGTTTTATCGAATAGATGCTGAAAGCTTTGGCATTAATATAGTATATTTTATAGAAAGATGGATTTGATATTGGAACTATAACTTCAGAGATATTGTGGGCACACATTTGTGGAGTTGTAATCGCATCGTCTCCTCATGCGTTAACTTACATTGGTAGTAAATTATGGAATCTTCGTACAGAAGATTCTATATATTTTGGCTTTGCAGCTATAACTGTTTTAACAGTAATGTTGCCACTTTATTCGAGAAGGTAATTTTGGCGATTATAACATTATTTCAACGATGTGATAATGTCGCCATAAATAAATTTTCATTTTTTGTAGGAAAATGAAGTTTAAAAATGCAGCTTTAATTTGTGTAATCGCGTCAGTGGAACTGGCCACTGTATTAATGTGTTTAGCGATGCATAATTTTTCCTTAGCGCTTGTCGCTGCTGTAGTTTATGCGCCTGCTATTCTGCCGATAACACCAAAACAAAATTCTACCAGCAAGTAAGCTATTCTCCTTTAAGCAAGTAATATTTTTTTATGCACAATAAGGTATCCTTACTTTATACTTGCGCGCATTATTATCAAGTTACGTGCAATTAAAGCTTTACTATCCGTCACTTTCAGAATTTAACATACGTTTATGTTCCAGATTTCGCAGCGTAATCTCTTTTCTATGGATTCTTCTACATCCATTCGTGACATCAAGCGTTCTCATAATGTGTTACACATATATCAATTTTTCTACCGAGCCTTTTCTCTCAATCCTGTTTAGGGGATATCGTGCCATAAAGCAAGCATACGTTTTTAGTATTATGGATTCAATGATATACGGAAATTGGTTCTACAATGTAACAATTTCTATGATGCTTCCTATTTGGCTTTTGTTTTGGAATATTTTGTGTTCAGATAGTGTAATACATTCTTAATACAAGTAAACTAATTTTGTTGGAACAATAGCAACCGCGTCGATTATTTATTTACACATGTTCTTCCTTGTTCACCTAAGCTCTTCTGTATTAAATTTACTGTGGTCTACTCAATGTACGTATATATCTGCAGTCAGTATTCTTTTTAGTTTTATTATTAATTAGCCTTCCTTTTAAACTTTTAAACTATCACAGCTTCTCTTGCGAGTTCCCGCTATTTTTGCTCAAATAAATAGCCATCTAGCGGTGAATATACCGAACTAATTATCGGAGTATGGTCAGCGCCTCTCTCGGGAAAACGCTCAAGTTTGTCCTCGATTAGTTCCTCTTTTCATTGTTAGATGGCGCCATTAAATTGTTATTTACCGACCGGTGTCGATATATTACCATAATAGGGTAAATGCAGAATAAAGTAGCGCCATCTAGCACTGAAAAAAGGAACTATTGAGGACAAACTTGAGCGTTTTCCCGAGAGAGGCGCTGACCAAACTCCGAAATTAGTTCGGAAGTTCGCCGCCAGATAGCGCCACTGATCTGGCGGGACATTTGAATTTCCTTTTATTTAATTAAATTATTGAATTAAGTTATTGAATAAATGAAGTTTGCTATGCTATAATAATATGTTTATGTAAGTAGGTACTTATATATTTTATAGAAATAATGACCCATTAGTCGACAGTAAGACAGTGTCATACTGAGACGTTGAACTATACAAATATTTCTAAACTATAGTATGCTATAGTAGTAGCACGTGGTTTCATCAAGTTTCTTCATTGTTTCATTCGATTTTAGCAAATTTTGGTGACTGAGGTGGAATCAGGTGGAATGAGGTTGCTGAGCTGATGTCTGAGGTCCACCAAGGTCCACTTGTTAGAGTTGCTGAGAGTCTGAAGTCTGAGCTAATCTGCGTTTTTACGAGCATTTCTTTTTAGTCTTACTTACCCTCATCCAGACTTGCTCAGACTAATCCAGTGATGCAGTCTAACCTATCAGACCTAACCACACCAGCTGATGCCGGAGAATAATATAGTCGAGTATAGTATTTATAGATTGTAACAATGTTTAATCATTTGTGTTTGAAGAATGCTGTTGTACGCGCCGATGTAATTAGTAAATTGACATTCTTTTACCGGCCTTTAGCGAAGAATTCTAAATCAAAAGCTCCTGTATTTTGTAAATCGTATCATTCTCCACCTAACTGTGCACTTAAAGAAAGAAGTACAAGGTACTGTACAGTATTGCATAGTTTGTATAAGAAGTTTGCTTCCTTAGACAAATAGTAATCCGTAAAATTCTTGTATAAACGATTTTCGACGTGTTTTAAAAACATCAACGTTTGTTTTTATGATATTCAGGAACTCGACTAACCAATGGGATCCGGATGTATTTCATGTAAATACAAATGTGCAGAATAATGTAATACTGTTTAAATCTAAATCTACCATAGCTACAAATATATTGCGATGTGTCACATTCGGATGGTCTTTTGGCTCAATGACGCTCGCATATTACACAGTTGATATAAAAGCATTGTTGACATGGACGAACGGTGTATTGTGGAAAGAAGTTAAACAGGCAATTAAAGACAATATATTCTACATTTTAAATATGTTAATAGGTAATAGTATAAATTCACAATTAATTTTCATAGTATGCACATAGGTAACAATACGACTTTATTTCAAATTTATATTTTTATATTTAGGACCTATCACGGCTACTATGTCGCATTTCATAATTCGACGATTTATAAGGTGTATCATTTTACACAAAGGAGGCAAATACGTAACTCTAACTACTCATCATTTATTGAAAAAGGAAAGAATTTTAACAATTCCTGTGGAAGAGGTAACCAATAGTTGTAGTAAATTCAGTTAGCTTACATGTTCTTTTTTGTTCTTTGTACTCTTGTAATTTTATATAAAAGACTTATTTCATCAGAGATTAGTAGTTTCTTTATTATTTTTAAGATAAAAGTTAATACTTTGATAAAAAGGAACACTTACACATCATTGAAAATTCGTGGCAAATGGTTTTATTTCATAATGGAAACCGATGGAACATTTTACAACCAACAACTGTTTAATAACACAATTGGACTTGCGAAAACGTGGTAAAGTAATACGCAAATTACGATAATAATAATGTATTGATAAATTATTTTGTGTTTGTTTATAACTTGATAAATAAAATACAGTTATTCGATACACAAAGATTGAAATATTGTAAAATAATTGTAAGGCTAGGACTTTCGCTTGTTAATCTTTTAATTCATTATATAGAAAATATTTACAGTTAAAGAATTTGTAATTTATATCCGTATCTGTATCAAATAAATAACTAAGCATTTTATACAAAATATAATTTTGGTCTGTGGTCGGTGAAATATGTTATTAGCATTGATATTAATAGAATGTAACTTTTTTCTTTAAATAAGCTTTATTAAAATTAGTTCATTTAAACGTTTCGATCGTAATAGATCTCGATCCTTTTTAGTAATGTAATATGTTCTTGTTATTTTGTATAAAAAAAGATTTATTTCTCGTTTTATGTCAATTTATTTACTTTTTATATTATCTTCTATTTTTGTTATGCGTGATAACAAGAAGATACGCGTTATTAAAGAGGATCAAAATTTTCTATGTTAAAAAAAATTAAATAAACCAATTTAAACACTGATTATTTGGCTATTTTATAATGATTAATTTTTCATAACACAAATTAATATTTACCATTAACGTAACTTCTTTTGTCTCGAAGTTTTTTAATTTGTTACACTTATCTGATAATTAACGTCAAAACATATTGAATATAATAGTATTATCGTTAGTATCTTTGACGATCGTAATATTTATTCGAATATTTGCTTAAACGATCACTGTATCCGTCATCTTGATACTTATCTTCAGCTTTGTAATACACTTCGGGTGCCGAACCTACGTGTCCTTGCCAATATTTCGTCCAATAAAGATCTTCTGGATTAATGTCGTGCGGGTGCTTTGCATTTCTAAATACATGTACACAGTATAGAAGACTTCCCATCAGAGTTAAAAATCCAAATACAAGAAACACTATTCCTAAAATCCTGAAAGAAAATATAGAATAAACAAGGAGAAACTTTAGATGTTGTTTCCTTTTTAATTATTTTTGTTGACTATGTACTTACCAAACTATCAATGGTTGGAAAAATTGAATAACTATAACAAAACCTAACGTAACAAGAATTAAACCAAGATTGAGAAGTAACATAAGGCAGCAAATTCCCTTGGTATTCGGACAAAATGGATTAGGTGTCGACATAGTTTCGATAATAATACCATCCTTTCTGGATGCGTGTGATTTTACTGACTTTGCAGAACCGTAGCTACAGTGACTAGGTGCCCGATGACCCAGTCTCGAACTTGGAGTTAGACTGTGATGCGATGCATGACTGTTGATTAAATAACAGCGATTAATACATAATGTTGTATAAGTAATGTTACAGTGTTATATTTACAACCTTATGTCTGATGTTGCTCTGTACGCAGCACTCGTAACGTACACATCTGATCCATTGTCGCATATGCTACCGTGTGAAGCGCTCTTATTGAGAGGATGAAGACTGTGCCTAGAAGATCCAGATAATACAGAAACACGGCTGTTAGGTGTGCTTCGTGATCGTCTTCCTTCTTCTTTTTCATATTTCTCGGGTCGGTCTTTTTTCGATGCTTTTACCTATGGAATGTAAACATACATAATGTGTACAACAAGTTTTTACTGTTATGTTACTCATATAATTGCAAACTACCATTGTAGTATGGTCTGCGGATACAATATATTCGGATACTGTATGCTCCGACGGAGCATGATGACTCTCATCACCATCCGTTAAATAATCTCGATTTGTGCTAGCATGATATCCCATGTATCTTGAAGTATGAGTCATTCTGATACCTATGTTGGTACAATTTCTTTGCAAAAATGTCAAGGTTGAAAATTAATTTATATCATGGTACCGCTGACATACATATTATAGCTGAAAGAAAAATCAATTAAAAATTATAGAAATGTAATAATGATATTGTTAAATATTTAAATAGCAAAACTAGCCATCTAAAATGTCGAGGTATCGACGAAACTTACTTAATAAATACTGATCGATGCAAAAGTACATTATTATTTATATCATAGACTTCAACGATTAATATTAATTTCAGATATAAATATCATTTATTGCCTGGAAAGAAAAATCATAATTTAATAAGAATAAGTTAATTTTTGTTCTGGTGGTATAATTTTTATTGGAAATGTAGTCTAACTGTGTTGTTAATACCGATAATTAGACTGCGGATGTTTATGCATTTATAAGGAATTCGAAAGAAACTAGAAAATGCATACAATATGCAACAACATAAAAGGATATCGAAAGTAATGCTCGTATTATAATATTCTCAGAGTAATATACTTTTTACTATTTAGGTTCAATAAGATAATACTAGTAGGATAATAGGTTCGATAGGATAGGATTCAATTAGCATAAGTAATATTTATCGTACAGGACGATGTGGTACGTCGAGTATAAATATTGTTTATTCAATATTGTTTATTTATCAGGGTAAAAGTGTTGTTAAATTTGATTTATTTTTTTTATTGATACGTGGGTAATGAAAATGGGAGTGGCATCCTTGGAAAATGAATTGTAAAACACGTAATTATAGAATCCTTCGTATGGTGTGTGCGTGTCGTCATACACTTGCGCCGGTAAAGAAATCCTAATTTAGTATCGTGATGTCATTTGACAAGGTCGCGTGCATCTTCGATCGGTAACAGAATTATTCCGTATGCAATTGTCACCCACGTTCTACATATTACCCGGGCATACATTTTCGATAAACGATATCGAAAAATAATCAAATTTTCGACTCGAAAAAATGGTACGATCAAAATCACGTTTGTATATTTCGTTTAATTTTGATCGCAGCACAAGTGTTTCCTGATTCTTACAGATTCGTTAGAAAAGAATCTGTAAAATGTGTGTACTTATATATACAAATATATACAAAAACACGAAAAGGATAAAGACTGAAAATTTTACTTGCGCAAGCGCCATAAGTTGTGTCAACTTGGTACCAAACGCATATTGCTTTACGATACCTGTCATTTTTTCTTCGTTTCTTCAATGTATATACAATTAGAAGAAAATTTCGATCTAAATAGTAAAGATAGATACACGGGAGGAGGGGGATAAGACGATAAAAAAATTCTCAATATTATCACAGATATTAACGGATGGTACAAATAATAATATTAATCTCGAAATCGTCATACCTGAAACATATCCATGTTGTAGTAGTCTGTAAAAATTAAATTTGATCGGTAAGCTATCGAACGTGATGTAAAAATGTTTTACGAGTGGTTACGAGTTGTTGTTTATGCACTAACCGTACTTTTATCGTCGAAACGCGCTGGTCAAACGTATAACGATATCGGAACATATCGTTCGCTCGATTTTCCACGTATCGTTATTAACGGTATCCGAAACATTGTGTATTTCAACGAAACGCTACGCGTTTATGCTTGAAAAGATGCACGGGAAATCATCGCGAGCACTGTTCACGCGATATTGATTTATCTACGATCGATCGATCAATGTAGGTAGAGCACGACTGACACAGGTTTCTGTTGCTTTCACGCTTTCTGGCTGGAGCGAAGATTCCGAGCGAAAGGTGCATTTATTGTAGCTTGCCGGACGAAAGCACATCGTGAAGCCTTTAATAGGCAAGGTGAAGGAGCTGCATTGTTTTTCTCGTGCAATATTTTCTTGTTAGAGAAAACTTTATCCTCCGACTCTTTAATTGCTCGATACATAGTGGCAGATATGTTTGTAACTCCACTACTGCATGGGTTTTATTTGATCTTTTCAAAGATTTATGCATTCATCTACCGATTAAAGATTTGATTAACCGTTAAATATAAAACAAATTGTACAATAGACATCATTCAATAGAAATGCGAAAATATAAAATATCAACGATAATACATATTTTATACCGTTTAAATTTAAAAGATAACACATTCTTTTATTTAAGTATCAATTCAATAGTAAGTATTAATGCTTACTATAATATCTGTATGATTTATAATTCGACGTTCCAACTAACGATTATTGTTCTTTCCTTGAAAATGACAATCGTTGTATTTATAACTATACTTTTTTTGTTATTTAAGCTACTTATTAGTCAAATTGCATTTCTTTGTAGTAGTTACGAAATAGTACTGGTTACTAAATCGAGATTAAAAATATTTATTGTTTCCAAATAAGCCTAACAATGTGTAGCCCTAACATCAACAAGTTACTATAGTAACTATAGTTACTCGACCAAATAAACATTCAATTATTAAAATAGAATAATTAGTATTCCTGATCGTTAACATGTTAACTATAGTTAATATTCGTTAATATTCAACTATTATCCTTATAAGGACGCCAGTTGAATATAAAATTTCTCTTTGTACGAATAAACAATGCTGATATTTTAATGATATCATAATCGAAACTGTGAAAGCATTATTTGTACGATAAATATGTTACTTGAATTCCAATCTTTTATCGGTGTACATTCCACGGATGTATTATAAATAAATTGCAATTGTGATTTTTAAATTCTAACGAACTGACTTTCGTACTGACAATTGCGCGTGCGTCGAAAGTAACTTTTTTTCTAATTGTAAGCTTCGCGGTAAAACTGAAAAGTTTGGTTACGTGCACGTTATCTGTTTGAAGTAAATTGTCGGTAAACTGTCAATAAATTGTTGTAGCGAATAAAAGTCTGTTTCTTTTCTCGTGGACACATTGCGATTATTATTTTGTGCATGGAGGGTTTGAAATGTCTCAGCACGGTGCTGCTTTACAGGCGTATAATCAAGAACTCGTCAAGTGTAAATAACTTTCTATATAACCTATAATTTATAATTATCGTTTGTGCAACGAGCAAGTGTAAATTTCGAATGTTATTAACACTATTTTTTTCTTTATTCTCTTTAGGCTTAGAAGAAATGAAATCGAACCGTATGGAATTGCAAGCACAAATTGAATCGCAAGAGGAAGAGAAAAATAATTTGCAAAGAGAAATAGAATCATTGTCTTATAAATTAACGCGCTTAAACGATAGTTTAACTAAAAAGATAGCTGTTAGAAATGAATACGATAGAACTATTTCAGATACAGAAACAGCATATATAAAGGTACATTAATATTCGATTAACATAATTAATACGAATACTAAATATAAAATCCGATATTGTTACAGATCTTGGAGAGTTCGCAGCTTTTACTGAATATGATTAAAAGGGAAGCTTCCAATCTAGATCAATCGTTAGTGAAAGCAAATATGGAGAAACAACAATATCGACTTTAATATGAATTTAAGAAATATAATTATTAAAGCCTTACATATGATTATAGGGATAAGACCAGTAACGCCAGTTTCATGAGTACAAAATTGTAAATATTTTACTGTTACAATAGAATGGTTTTAATTAAAGCAATGGTAACTTTTTACTTTTCGACAAAGTTTATAAATAAATAATATCTATAACATACATTGAATATTAAACTGAATATTTAACATGTATATTAGTATTGACTATAATAACTTCTCATAATATTAGATTTCTGCTTTGTCATTTCCATAAAACTATTCAAAAAACTGGATGTCTTGTTATGTACATAAAGACTGATTAATATATTTATGTCTATTTTAGATAGCAATTTATTTTCGAATGTATTTTACAATAAATTAATTTTATACAAAGGATATTAAGAATACCTCTATATACTTTTTCATTCACCTGCATTCTATTCATTTATATCTTGAGATCTATCGATTTAAAATTAACTCTTATTTAATCAATTTTATCTAGGTTGTATATACATTGCATTATCGTTATGTCTTCGTTTGTTATAAACTACGAAGAAAGACGTCATATTCCTTTGAACACGATAAGTAAACGTAGTTAATAAATATTATAATTAAACGCATCTAAGAATATATTGAACTTGATAATATAATTCTCGTTTTAAATATTTACTCGTATCGAAATAATGATTACAAATAATATACATTTAAGCATTACCAAGTGCTTTTTGTTCGTTCCATACGTTAAGTAACTCGTTTGGATTTCCATATCCGTGAGATGATATTACGTATTTGTAATTAAATTTTGTATAATCTTTTTTATAAAAATGAAATTCTTCGCAATGAAAAGGTTCGATATCCGCTTTTTTCGCTACTAAGCCCAAATAGACGTCGTCGAATCTAAAATGTTTTGTATAAAAACTAGCATAGTACAGGTCTAAAAGGGCTTCTTTTGATAATATATATGCACCGGCTGTAACGTATGGTGGCCATAGATGGTAAGGGTACTCGCTAAGCGGAACATACCATTTAGAAGATTTATGACGATGAGGCGAAGATACAAATACAAAGCCTGCGAATAACCTAACATCATCTGGAAGTTCAAAATCAAAAATCTGTCTTTTTCTTCTCTTTAAAGTAAATTCAGTTTTTACAGTTTCTGTCTCGTTAGACTGTATCTTTTTACTGTAATTTGTATATGTTTCTATAAAAGTATCGGTCTTAAGCACAGGAACTGTATTTGAAGTTTCATTACTTAAATCTTCTTTAAATTTATGAATTATATCCGTATTAAAGGTGTTTAAAGTTTTGTACATGAATGAATCCTTTTCATTCAAAATATCGGTACTCCTCTGCATACTTAAATTCTTATTATCCAATTCGTTTATTTCATTGGAATCTCCAATTTCCCTTTTATGAGCGCCAAACTTTTTGTGTTCCTTCAGATAATCCGGATAGTTAGCTGGATTTCTTATGAATCTCAAAACATTTTTCACAGAAACATACATATCGTCGTCGACGAACATATAAAACTTTGAATTTGAGCAATATTTTACTAACCACTTGAAGCTCATCATAGTTTTAATGGTATTATTGTAGTACGAGTCCGCTGAACTCGCTTGTATAATATCTTTATATTTTGCAGCTTCTTTTTCTAGTTTTGTTTGAACTTCATCGTCATATGGATGTACACCTAACATGAAAATTGTTTTTGAAGGTACATCGAAGAATCTTTTTTCAAAACCCCAAGATTTTCTAATAGCGGATCTTCTCTCAAAATTTTCTATCGCAGATTTCACTATGTACACAACACGATAACTACTATATGCTGCATCTACGCATTTCTCTTTATTATTAAGTATAAACGTATAATTGTACTCATTTATAGGATCGACAGCAGGTTTTTCGTTATGTCGTAATGCATTTACAAATTCGTGTATATCGCCTTCATAGGGATAAACAAAATTTGAATCATACGTCACTTCGAGGAAATGTGTGAATGCTCCAAAAAAATCAAGCAATATGACAAGACTGATAAAAACACACACATATTTCAGCTTGAGTTTTGTGACAAGTCGAAAGCTTCTTTGAAAACAAGGACGTAATAAACAATACATTTTTGCACAGCAAAATATTACATAATTTTCGTTGTTTTAGTATGTACGATATCTGTAAAATAATATGTATTTACATTATTTTTTTAATAGATATTCTAGGAGGTATGTAAACATGTGCTTACACAACTATCATATAGGTATCATACTGATATCTTTCCTCTCTTGAAACGTTGTTTTAGATTGGATTCACAATTAAATATAGTGCTTAAGATTAAAATGTTTATTAGCTTCTTATTATGTTTATGTATATATCAACAGTATTTGTGTCAATAATTAATTGATACGTACATGTACACAAATATATGTACATAAAAATACTGGCTCGAAACCATTATTTATTTATCGATTAAAATTTTGACAAATATTTAATAATGCAAATTTCAAACTTAATACGTGTTTTGACATTTTTTCCGTCCTCGGAAGTAAATTTACTCAAGTTTGCATTTACGTGTTACCAACCAAGCAATCGCAACGAATCTATTTGTTGTACTTACGAAACTTGTAATTTATAACGAAGACGAAATATAATAGCCATACAATAAATAAATCTAGTTATTATCGATAGTTTGTACAATTATACAGTAATTATTTTATTATACGAACTTTACGAACGATTCTTCACATTTTTATTTTTCCCGTATAAGAATTTCAAATGATATTTAAACGAACATATAATATGGCTTGATATGAAAATTCATTTTTCACATATTCTGAGAATTGAAAAATCGTAAGGAAAGCTTTTTGAACGAATGATAAGTTCGTAACATGATTGAACAAATAGTGTGGTAAAAATTTAGAGTAATGATTCTAGTCCAATGAGAATGAAACTTCCGAAATACAAAGAACCATTTAGTACTTGTAGCCCTCTAGTGGCGAATATAAAAAGCTTTCTCACGCGTTATAAAGGTATGCCATCACTATGCGTACTTCTGTACTTCGGTTGTACTTCGTTCCAGGGTGCATTCAGGTGCATTCATAGGGAGGTGATACGAATGTGTGTATCGTGTAGCGTCGTAGTTGAGATTACTGATTGTCGTGTTTAACCTGAAAAATGGCGGCCAATATCGACGGTGTGTTTAGTAAGAATTTACAGAATGAAATACTTCAGAGTAAAGTACTTATCGTGGGCGCTGGTGGTATCGGATGTGAGATATTAAAGAATCTCGTTATGACAGGATTTTCCGATATTGAAATTGTAAGTATGATCGCAATTCGGTGTGTTGGAGCATTGTTTGCAATTTGGAACCGGCATTCGTATTATCGTGATCTCTTACTATACATTATTATATTACACTGAAAAAAACATCGAGACACGAACGAGTATTATTTTTATCGTATTAATTATACTTTAGTTGTACGAATAATAAATAAACACGTTGTTTTCAGATCGATTTGGATACGATCGATGTTAGCAATTTAAATAGGCAATTTTTGTTTCAAAAGAAACATGTGGGAAAATCGAAAGCGGATGTTGCAAAAGAAACAGCATTGACGTTTAATCCAAATGCAAAAATAGTTCATTATCATGACAGTATTACATCGTAGGTATTTTCATTTTTTTTTAACATGGGTTCATTTTTCTTAGTCAATTATAATTCTTTATGTCTACAGTTCAGATTATGGGGTATCGTTTTTTAAGAAGTTCTCATTAGTTATGAACGCGCTTGATAATCGAGCAGCGAGAAATCACGTCAATAGAATGTGTTTAGCAGCAGATGTACCCTTAACAGAATCTGGCACTGCTGGTTACGAAGGTCAAGTGGAACTTATAAAGAAAGGAATGAGCCAATGTTACGAATGTACTCCGAAAGCTGCACAAAAGAGCTATCCTGGTTGTACAATTCGTAATACACCCAGTGAGCCTATCCACTGCATAGTTTGGGCAAAACATTTATTCAAGTAGGTTTTTTATAATTGGTATGTCTCTAGAAATGACTTATGAAACACTGTACAAAAAATGTCCATATTTGATATAGTCAATTATTTGGCGAAGAAGATCCTGATCAAGATGTTTCTCCGGATACCGCTGACCCGGAAGCGGCAGGTAATAGTAACGTGTATCAAAAGCATTACAATGTTAGACACACATGTGCACATGTTTAAAAATTATGATTTGTAGATGCAGCAGGTGAAAGTGCTCTAAATTCTGAATCAAATGAAAAAGGAAATGTTAATAGAGTCTCCACTAAAGCTTGGGCACAATCATGTAATTATGATCCAGAAAAATTATTTACAAAATTATTTCACGATGATATAAAGTATTTGCTTAGTATGGATAATTTATGGAAGAAACGAAGGCCGCCTACTCCATTAAGTTGGAAAGGACTACCAGATGGAGGTTTGTAAGATAATTAAATTTAAAATTTCCGTTTAATTACAAATCTATATATTTTTATTATAATATATTGTGATAAAGTTCCAGGATGTAGTAAAGAAATCAATGAACCTGGCTTAAAAGATCAACAACGTTGGAGTATTTCTAAATGTGGCACAATATTTGCCAACTCAGTAAAAAGTTTAAGCAAAACTTTAAAAGCTTCCCAAAAAATGTCACCCAATAACCATCTTGTTTGGGATAAAGACGATCAAAGCGCAATGGACTTCGTCGCAGCGTGTGCCAATATAAGAGCTTACATTTTTGGTATACCTCAAAAAACAAGGTTCGATATAAAATGTAAGCGATCAATTACTATTTGTAGCATTCTAAAGATTAAGATTTTATTAGCGTTAAATTAATATTTACTGTTTCTTATAGCAATGGCAGGGAATATAATTCCAGCTATTGCAACTACGAATGCAATAATTGCTGGTATAGTTGTTTTTCACGCGTTTAGCATTCTTACGAATAATTTGAAAGGGTGTAAGTCCGTGTATTTGCGTTCGAAAATGAACCATCGTAATCAATTATTAGTACCAGAAAAGAATGTTAATCCGCCAAATCCAAAATGCTACGTATGCGCGCCTATGCCAGAAGCTGTACTAGCAGTTGATACATCTAAAATGAAAATTAAAGAATTAGATGAAGCGGTGCTGAAGGATAGGTTAAATATGATCGCTCCAGATGTTATGATAGATGGCACAGGAACTGTTGTCATTAGTAGCGAAGAAGGAGAAACGGAACAGAATAATGATAAACTTTTAGAAGACGTTGGAATCAAAGATGGTGTTAGACTTAAGGTCGATGATTTCCAACAAAATTATTCGCTAACTGTGACTGTAGTCTATAGAGAGCGACCAAACTTAAAAAGCGATAGTCCTGATTTCCTTATCCTAGCTGATGAGAAAGATCTTAAACCTAAAGAAGATGATTTGGTAAAACCATCTACATCCAATGGTCAGGTAAGCAAAACACATTTTTAGATACATTACGCAAATACAGAACCTATTTCCATTATGACAAATCCTTACAAATATTTCACGATCTTTTACTATTTGGTTTAGATGGAGTGTGAAACTGATGATGATATAATAATTGTTGATACCGTTACCGTTTTACCAGACGTGCCGAAGAAACGTAAAATTGAAGTTCCCGATGTTGCATCTCCCAAAAAAAGAAAATTGGAAGTTAACGATACAGATGATAATGATATATCTATAATTGAAAATGACGTATATAATGACGCTACTGCTGATGATAAAAAATCAAAATCAAAATGTAAAATTGCCGAAGATGAAGATTGCTTCATTGTGTTTGATGATAATAAGCACTCGACTGGAGTTTCGCAGTGAGCAAACTAAATACAGACAGATACTACTCAAGAAACAAAAGAATCAGTATATTAATATCATCTAAAAATGTATGTTTATATAAATATGTACATACATACCAATTCCAGTAGGTGAGTTCTGTTCGTTCTTGTTTATAAATTTTCTTACAATTCAACCGATATAACAGTTCGTTGATAAAAAAGAAATGTGATTATTAATAAATAAGTTAAAGGTACGTGTGATGATATGCTACAAGAATGAATGTGTATCCATAGTAGTAAATTTATTTTAACTTTATAAATAATTATAAAAGTACATAGTATTACGTTTGAAACATGTCAGATTATAGAATGTACCTATACATTTTTGTATAAAAAGAAATAAATACTTTTTTCGTACCGCAAACTATAATACAAAACTTAAGTTTTTTTACTTGCACAAAATATATATCGATTTAAGTTGTAATTGTACATTTCAAAGTCTATTTTGTATTTTTCATATAATTTAAAAATCATATTTTGCGTTAAATTCGCAAGATATTTACATGTCGTATCGAAATCGGTATGTCCACCGCGTGTTTTTTCTAACTTTGGTAAATATATTGTAGTCTCATTCAGTCCAAATTTTGAAAAAATATAATTTATTTCCCTATACGTATAATCGTCCAGCTTTAAAACATAATTATATTGCATGTTACATACGCCACAGTGTGTATAGTATCGATCCCAATGAACATCTTCCTCGGAATTTTCCAAAAGCCATAAAGTAAACTCTTTAAATGTCGGTACTATTTTTAATCTTAAAAAAAAAAACATTCATATTAAAATCATTCTGAATTTAATTAAAATATTTTCGTTGCATTGTATTTATTGTACCTTTTACCGGCAGTAAATACTTTTCGCTGAAAATTAGCAGTCGTAGTATTCGAATGAAAAAGTTGAGGTCTTGTAAGGCGAAATATTTTTTTAGTATAAATCCAAGCTTGTGTGGTATGTTTCGAATTGTCTTCTAAACGATCTCTAAAATGCACGAAATATTTTTATTAACGAACAGCTGTGGTGTACTTGAAATGTATATTTAAAACGGAAAAATACCTATACGACGATACGAGCCTTTGAAAAGGATGTCGAACGACTAACAGTTTAAATGTTTTCGCATCATTCGCGATGCGATATAATTCCTCCATAGTCTTTGGTGCTAAAACGTCAACTTCTCTACGAATAATTTACGAATTAAACTATGAATTATATACGAGTAACGAAAGGTTATAATTACCTATAATAATTTCGTGTAACTCGACGATTTTTCATGTCTGAAAATAACTTAGTAAAACTCGTTGATGCTACTTTTCGAATCCAGCAGTACATTGATTTATGTGTAGAGTCGTATAAAAAATGTCTTTTTATTAAAAGAGTTTTCAAATTATATTTCGCGCAAGTATTTGAAATTTGTCGAAGTAACGTTGCACTTTCCTAATAAAAAATGTTATCAACGTTAAATATACATTTGAACGATTTAAATGTTTAGTTGCTTACATGTAAATCTATAGATTGACCGTTCACTTCGTCGTGTTTTAAAAGTTTTATTTCTAAATTGGTAGGTCTCGTAGTTGCTCGAGATACCACTGAACATTTTTGCTTTGTCTGGTTATCTTTTATTAAACGAATTGAATTTGACTGCTGCTGTAAATAGAAGCTTCTTTTTATGACCAATAAAACAGAACAAATCGCGATATATAAAATAATACACAAAGTGCACTTGATAAATTGCGTTTTGAATAACATAATTAAAACTGAATTGTGTATTCTGACAGTCGAGGCCTACGATTAAAATATCCGCCCGTGAATTGTCTGCGCGGGTGGAATGAAAGATAATATTTATCTCTTATTTCCATTTTTTCTTTCCCATAAAAATGAGGAAATAGTGGGCATATATCGGCTAGAAAGGTAGCTGGGAAAAAAAACACGAAACAAATATAATTATTCTGCACTTTATTACGAAACTGCGCCAAAAACATACTACATAAATCAACGATTTCGATACAAATACATGATGTTAGGCTGTTTCTGTAACTAAGCAATAGTGATTTAATAATTACTTGTAATTTATAAGTGACCTATATTGACGACTGTAACAAAAATATTCTCTTTTGAAATGAACAATTACAAATGTTTATACAAAATTTGTATTGCAGCAACTGGAAGAATTATTAATGATTTATTTTATAATGTGTTGTATCGAAGTGCTGCAAAAGTATTTTTTTTTTTTTTTTATTTATTTATTAGAATGGCATATGTTGAAATTGTATATATGTCTCTTCAAATTTGATTATGGAAATTCGAATATTAATACAAAAACACGATTACAGAAATAGTCACACTGATTCACAATTGAATGTTTATGTATATGTATATAAGCAAAACTATTTATACATGTAAGAATTACAAAAATATATAAATAATACTTATATCGTACGAGATAGAAAAACTTAACAAGAAAATAAATTCTACTGAATCGACAGTACAAATTATTCTTCTTCGTTGCTAAATGCAAATAATATAGGATTCGATCGATTGTGAATCATTGTGAAATTCGATTTTTTTTTTATCTCTCATATATTCGTTATTTACTTTCTTGTACTATGTATTACGTGAACAAAAAATTAATCGAATTAAGTATCCAATTTTCATTCATGATTATTACACATACAAAGTACTTTATATGCTTTTTAGTATGACACTTTTATTAAAACACGCATAGTGTTTCAATTACGTTAAAAATTACACATTTCTTTAAATGTATACGTGTACATTTAAAAACTTTAAACTATTTTAATTTGTATCACTAATACAAAATAACTATGTGATTAAACATTTGTTGCATGATCGTAAGTGTTGCGATACCTTGAAAGCCCTGCATATGTGCAAAATATGTGCATGAATTGAAAAATGAAAGTATAAATGGATGAAAACGATATTAAAAAATTTCTTATCTACGATCCCTGTATCTGTGATGATCCCGCGAGGATCGATGATCGCTATGTCGGCTATGCCGACTCGCCGTTCTCCATAAAAATTCATCTACACTTCTTTCATAGCTGCGTTTTTCAAGTGCAGAAGCGGCTGCACTATAATCGGGTGGCAGTGGTAGTCCGTCGTAATACCTGGGTGGTGGCGGTGGCAGAGGTAGAGAATCATACGGATGAGGTGCAGCATAAGGAGGCAACGGAGGTAATTGATGTTGCATAGTACGCATGTAATCTGCTACGTATGCTTCAGCTGCCGCGGCTACACCTAATCCAGGACTACCGTATCCCCTACGAAATCCGTAATTACTAAAGATAAAGTATCAAAATTACGATAACGATACAATGTTAAACGTATACTGTACTTTGAATAAGGAGAATCGCCGCGATTGAACCAACTAGCATATCGATGATGATGATCCCTCGATGCTCTATGATCGTTCCCACCTAAGTGAGATCCCCTAGCTAAAGAAGCTAAACGAGATCTCGAGGTTAGGAAGAGTCTACGTCCCCTACCACCTCTCGATCGTAAAAACCTAGAACTGTTATTAACAGGTCTGTTGTCCCGATACGAACGAGACGATTTTGTGACATGTTTCGCTGCTTCCTTAGATTTTCTTAAAATTGGAGTCATTTCGATACCTACAAATATTTATCGTAAGTTATAGAACTAGGTACTTTTTTTTATCTACATATGAGCCATGTACGAGGCCTACACGAATGCTGAGCATGCACACTCTTTTCAAATAGACCTCGTATTCTAATTTACCTTCATCCTCTGGAAACAACCTGCATAATTCTTCTGCAACTCTGGGCTCGATTTCTTGCCCGTCTCGGCCAATTTTCACTTGCTTACCGTCATTCCATGGATTATACAAGTGTAACGTTGCCGTAAATGGCAATTCTTTCCTACATATCCAATCCACTTTAAATACACCACCTAAAGCTTTAGCCGATAAACCAGGAGGTAACACCTAAAATTTGTATATAGTTTCTTTGTAATGTCGTGTTAGACTTTCTAGAATTGCTTCTGTTAGACATGCACACAAACCCAGGAAATAGGTGCTCCATCTCTTCTAGACTCTGTGCAAAGTCGTGCAAACCCAGCAAATTTTCCTGATTCCTTTACAGAAAAAACAAGTAGAACATTCCTTGACTCCCTGTAAGCTTGATTTAAATTGGCTTCATTTTGGGGCAGCGTACTCCATACACCTTTGGCCTTGGAGAGCGTGACATTTTCGGCATTATTCGATTTGATGATGAAAAATCTGATAAAAAGAGCTTTGACATGTTCTTGATATTTACATTAATATGCTTACATAAATTTTTAAAAGTATTTTTTGAAAGTGCCAGTTAATAGGTAACAAAACATAATTCGTATCGATTATACGTAGAAGATAAAAACTATACACATAAAAGACCATAATACTTGTATTTCAAAAAGCAGCCAACCTTGCATCTCTAAATAAGTAATTTAATTTTGTAGCATAATCGTAGCTCTTAGCTATTCCTTTGCTCTCCTTGGATCTTGCACGTTTTGTTTCTGGACTAGATGATTTAGAATCTCTCGACCTTCCACGTTTTCCCCTATTCTTCCGATTACGCTTGTTATCTCCGCGCGACGATTTCGTTGAAACGGAGCTTATACTGGGTTGACTAGAATCAGAATTCGAACTGCTAGATGAAACCTCGCTACGGGTATCGTACGTTTCATCGGCGGCAATTTTTAATTCGTCCACTATGTCATTTTCTCCGCAGCTCAAATTTAAGTTGTCCCCATCTGTATTATTGTCCATAATTTCACTTTTTATTTGACATTCACTTTCACTAAGGCTCAAAAGTATCTTGTTGTTTATCCCATCATCCAGGCTTTGCGTTTCTGGATTTTTCGGGTTTTCTCGCATGAAGCCAATGCAGTTCTGGTGCCTTTAAACCTTTTCTGAAACGCAAATATAAAAAAGGACTTACTAGATGGATATCCGGTATGCGGCGATACTCGTCCGAGAACAATATCATATTCGAACGGATCTCGTACATCTTACAACAATTACACGGTAGAAAATAATGCAGTAACATTTTTAGTATATAAGAAGAAAAGTTCAGAGGATCACACGTAAAATCCGATTTAACGTCACTGTAGTAAGAGATTGAAAAGTCCATTCGTCGAAAACTTTGACGTTAAGATTGTCCTTATGCTGTTTAATCGAAACATTTACAAGTTTCATAGAAGTTTCCTATATACGTCTACTATTTTCACAAAACTTAAGAGTGCTTCTTGCTGCAGGTAGATACAAGTTATGCCTAATAGCGCAAAAGTTTCTGTTTCTGTAGAAACAATGTTTAGCAAACAAAAACAACTTCTTTTTTTTCCTCTCTTTTTAGAATGCTCAAGTATATACGTATGTCCATGTACAAATTAAAAATAAAGAATACGCTTTAAACCCCTGGTGGGTTTCCCTTTTTGTAATTTAACAGAGTGGAGTACACAATTCTTGTTGCTGTATGTAAAACGAGTAGCATTGTCAAACTTTGTGCATAAAAGTTTATGGGTAAAGTTTGTTACATGCTGATGGTTTGGTCTTGCTAAAGTATGCTGTTTGTGTTATTATTTTTTAGCCTGTTAATGTAGAAAGGCGAGAAGTCTTTGATGTTTTTATTCTGTTATGTTAGACGACACATCGAGCTCGTTTTACTTGACGTCTCTATGCAGTCTTTTGAAACGCGAAGGCTATGCCTAGAAAAGTCCGTTGTGAACAGTAATTTTTACTTAGCAATATCAGCACCACAAAACATACTCGAAACCATCGTTTCCGTGATTGATTTTATCAAAAAAGTTCATGGTTTTTGAAACATAAGTCCTTGATGTTAGGAAGCCCTTTTAGGCAGCTCGTACACACTTACGTGCACAATCGTTCTTCACTACACACTTCGCACCTCACGCAAGAATGCTCAATGATTACTATACAGGTTCAATAACTATTTCTATCATTTCCACACGAAATACACAGGAGACTCGCACAGGAAATTATGCTTTTTTTCCCATGAAAACACTGTAAGCACTCCTCACAGAAGCGTAAACCACAGCGTCCATTATGTGACGTGTTTTACGATTGATAGAAACGATCGTAACCGAAAACCCCAGAGCGAAGTTTTTGGGCCAACGCTAACCAAAAAATCCTTGTTGTTATTTCTTTTTTTATTCTGTCTATTTCAAAAAAGTCTATTTCTTAAATATACGCGAAAGAATAAATTTTAGTTTAGATAATAAATGTTTTCAAGCGTCGCGAGTTCTACCCCTGTTACATTATCGTAGTATTCGTTACATCGCGTTACATACTTGGTCGATACGATCGTAACGTATCCAAATATAAATAAATAAGCGTACAAAGCATGGAAAATGGATCGAGCGATAATTTTTCCAATCGTAATTCGTTGAAATTAAAGTCCCTAGCAGCGTGGAAACGACCGCCATCTTTAAAAGGGATGACGACCATCTTGGACCATTTTTCACGGGTTGTTGACACGGGCAGATCGCACAGCCGGTTGTGAAAGTGTTTTCGCGATGTAAAATCGTATCGTAATTAAATCGGGAATAAGTAGTGGTTGTTTAGAAACTGGAATCGTAAGCGATACCGGTTCACGCGTTTTAGATTATCGCGTGAGGATCGTTAGACATGAAAGGGTAAAAAAAATTCGTTTGTAACGAGCGTCTGTCACGAATGTAAGGGAGCTTGACAGAGACGAATGTATAGTCTTATCGTATTTACTCGGAATTTTCTACAGAAATTATTTTGTTCGGTAATGTTCTTCCGTGCGATAAGGAATCGACTTATCGAAGTGAAGAAGATATAAGATCGTTGGGGATACGTCTTTACAAAGAAAAATGGTTTCGTGCACATGGTGACACTTCTGGTTAGTTTGCGCTTTCTATAAACAATTTCGTATATTTCGTTTGAATATAATTACGTTCAAACGTGTGTATTATGTGTTTACTGTAAATTGAGAATCGATCGTGAAATTACGTATAAGATAAAGGATCCTTTAGCGATTAATATTATTGCGAAATTTTCGCACAGCTCAAATTCACTGGCATGCGCCTTATAATGGCGAAATATAACGTACATGTACTTGTATTTTTATAAACACTATCAATTATCGATAAGAAATCATAAGCGTTTTCTAGTATCTGCGGTAACGTTTTCGATTTTACTATAACCGACGTTTATTGCTAATTCAATTACGTTTATTATTTGAATAACAATTGCAGTTTCGTCATCTATTAGTGTTAAAATAATTAATTAAATGTGCCGTAATAATGTATTTAAAAAAATGAAGTTCGTAAAAGTTTGCAGTTGTATTTTTCTTTAATGGAAAATATGTTGGATACTTTCGTGTGATAATATAAAGACCAAAGTGAAACTTCTTTTTGAATCTAAGTTTGCAATAAAAATTTCTTTGCATTTAAATTTCGTAAGCATAATTAATACACTTTGTAAACTTGTGTCCTAGTAATTCTGCATCTAAGTTTGCAATAAAAATCTCTCTGATCGATACAAATTTGAAACAAAACTATAATTTCTTTGCATTCAAAATTTGTAAGCATAATTAATTACACTTTGTAAACTTAAATATTCTTAAATCTAATACACCTAGAGACATTACTAATAGCAATGATAATTTAATCAATGAAATTGTTGCGTTATGAATGTGCCATGTTGTGGATACATTGTGTTGCGTGTAAAAGCCATGCACCTTGTGTTTGTGTCTGTTATCAAAATGAATGAAAAAAACAGCATGTGCATCACAGGATCATAGTGGATTTAATAACAAGTATGTATCATCTTATAATCGATGCAATGATTTATTTATTTTAAATTGACTTTAATTCAATTATAAAAGCATATCATCTTATTTTTCATACAATCATCAATGTATAACACGTTTATATTAAAGGAAAAATATCTTTATTAAAATCTAAATTTTACTATTTTTATTCAATAATTTATATTTTGTGAATGCAACTCTATATTGCATAATTATTCAATTGTTTTTATGTATAATTTTACATGCAAATTTCTTCCCCTTAAATATAACAAAACATAAAATAGTTGATGATACATTCAAAGTGCTATAAAAAATTGTGTAAATAAGTGAAACTTTGCTACATTAGCTTCATTATTTATTTTAAGCTACATTTAACTTTAAGCTATTATTACAAAGGCTTACACATTATATACAATGTATGTAATATAAGATTATAACATGTGCATGCTTCCACTTTTCATACTTCAACTACAGAGAAAGGATTCAAGTATTGATTGCAGGAGCATGGTGTGCTATGGCAATGGGAGGAGGGTGAAGCCCAGACAAGACCCCACCTCTGTATACTATGCCTTCCATTTAACTCTAACTTAAATCATTTCAGACAATCACAGACATATATACCTAATGTAATCTCACAATAAAATACCTCACTAATGTTGCCAAAGAACATGCTCAGCATTTCTAAGATACATTTTGAGTGTTGTCAAAGTAATAACCTATATAAATATTTAATGACATTAAACGTGTTATGTTTATAAAATTTAAATGCAAAATTATTTTAATAGATGTGTCTAGTGACATATTACACAGCTACATGATTTTATGTGGAATCAATAACATTTATTTTGCATCTTATTGTTGTGTTTTGTTTTCAGACTATCCAACAAAAAATGATGAACAAAAAGAATAGACGAATGACAATGGGCTGAAATATATCAGACTTTAAAACTCTTACAATTTTTATACACGAGAGATTCCAGGTATTAGTATTATCTAACATATTTTTTTGATGCTTTCTCTATAAAGTATGAATTGCAGAAGTAGTAAAATAAGTTAATCAGAGTACTGTGCAATCAGTTTTCAACATATCAAATAATTGACTTTTTATATTTGTTACTTTAGGTACAATTAATATGATAATTTATATTTATTTTGTCTATAGGGAAACAAGACATGGCTACAGTAGAAGAAAAGAAACGAGTTGGTGGCTCAAAAGTGTCAGCTATCGCGAACATTTTTCAATCGAAACCACAACTGGACAATTTAAACCATAGAACTAATAATATTTTGTCAGATGGTTTCAAGGAACCAGCTGTACCTTTAAAAGAGTCTCCCACGCAAGTCACGGTTGTTAGAACTGAAAGCCATGTGGCTCGTTTCAATAATGCACGAGCACTTTTTGAGAAACTTGGAGAAGAAAATAAACCAAATAAACCGTAAGTGCATACTTGTAAAGTAAACAGAAATACAAATAAAGTATTAGCATTAATAAAATTATAATAAAATATTCTATTTAGGGTCGATCGAATTGCAAAGCCAACCAATTTACATGGTTTGAGATCGCGTTCTAGTTCGGCAAATTCTGGATCGGGTTGTACGTCTCCGGCTAGATCACCGCGTCCGAGATCTCCTTCGCCTCCAGGAACTAGAGATCATTTGAGTAATTGGAGCGCAAGCGTACCAGCTTTAAATGCTGAGAGACATTTTGAAAATGGTCACAATCACGGTTTGGATAATTTGCCAGACAAACATAAATCGCGCGCAGCTTTTGGAAAGTTCGATAAAAATTATGGCAAAGAAAATCGTTTGGATGATCGCCCGGAGAAACCAGAAAAACCGGAAAGGAGATTAAATTCAAAAGAGTTGATTGAAAAGCAGAAAAATTGGACTAGCCATTTCTCAAAAACTAGACCGAGTAGATATAATTCAGACCCAAATAGATCCGTGGTTCAGAGTTCTTTGAATCAGAGCGCAAATAAAGTGAACATTGAAACTACTTCCGTAGGACACGCACAAAATGCAACAAGTATCGATAACGAAGCGAGAAGGCCAACAGATATTTCAAGTAATCCAGCAACAAGATCTGCGAGCTTTTGTTCAATTAGATCGTCTACTATATCACCACCTCCACCTCCACCGCCAACAAGAAATTCTTCTACTTCGAACGCGAAAAAAGAAAGACCGGCTAGCATTGCAGCCGTGTCTCCTGTAGATCTTCCTAGTAGTCCAGAATATGCTACTATAAATAAATATTTTGATACTTCGCCAAGTATACCAGAATATGCAGTTGTACAAAAAAATACGAATGTACAAAATAAAAATTTCCAAAGAAACCAAGAACAGCGGGAAGCTTCAAAGAATATTGTTGCTCCTACACCAGAGCGAACGCAAGATGTATTCGTGCCAGAGTATGCTGTTGTACAAAAGAACAGCTCAGGCAAAGTGCATTCACGTAATACGGACATATCAAAAAACACATCTGTTCAACATTCGAAAAGCTTCAATAACACGGAAAGTTGTTTGATCTCCAAAAATGCCCTTGCAAGCTCAAGTATTGATATTTATTCGCAAACGAAATCGCATGTTTCCTCTTATGAAAGAAATTCTGATATATCTAGTCCAACGCGGAGTATGTCGATCGAGAATATTTCTAGTATTGCGTACGAAAATAAGGTGAAGAGAGACGGTGATCTGCTCGATACTCCCGAGTATTTAAATTATCCCTCGAACGCTGTACGTTCACCCCCGAAAACTTCCGAATGGAGAAACGAATGGTTAGCCAAAAACGATGAAATTTTGAAGAAAGCAGCGAACCTGAAAAATTCTAAAGAAGTTTTAGATGTAGAAACTAAAAATGAAATCGTTAGACTCGATCCAAGACCAGACTGGGCCAGACCAAGCGTAAATACCGTAAGGAAAAAAGATAACACGATGGACGAAAGGAAAATAGAACCGTCAAGATCTCCGGATCCGGAATTGAGACCACCTTCTGGAGGTACGGATAGTGCTTCTTCTAGTATGAGCTCCCCTAGCTCCCCTTCTAAGGATAGTAAAGAAGAGAAGGCAGATAAGGAAATGTCTGAAAAATTTCAAACGGGTATAGTATTTGAAAATCATTCTCAGTTACATTGTTTAAACTGACATCTATACAAACGTATGTAATCACTAATACATCTTATACACGTTTGAATACGTTAAGTTACTACGAAACAGGAAACACGTACGCAAAATCATAAATTTAATTTAATTTTTAATTTTTTTCTTTATTAACAAATAATTCAGTAATAGTACGTATACATAAATGTTGTCATTTTATTATGGCATAGTGCCAAAATACTAAAGAGTAAAAGCACAGGAGGAAACTCTCTCCTCCTTCCCCTTTTTCTCCTCTTCTTAATCTTAGTTCCTCCTACCGGTTTCAACAGTATTATTTATAGAAATCTCTGTGTATTCTGTTCTGCCTCTGTCTGGTTGTACTTTACAGCATTTCTTCGGAAAAGTATTTTACAAATTTCAATTCTCTTTTTGTCAGTATTTAGAAAAAAAAGTAACATTTATTAAAAATTAATTATCATTATCGTTATTAAAATACTTGTTTTGTGGAAAGTGCATTAATAAAAAATAGACATAAATTATGTGTAAATCAATTTGATTTATTAAAAATAATTTTGCATTCGGTAAATGAAGCTTAAGTGTGTTTCTATGCGTGTTCTTCAATGTGTTTCTTAAACATTAAATTAAAAAAATATATTACAATATTAACGCTTCTTGGTAATTCGAGTTTAATTTAAAATGTTATTTTATTCAAATAATTTGGTAAATATCCAAGTTTCTTCTTGATAAAGTGTATACATTTTTCGTGTAAAATATGTATAACACGTTTTACATGTTATACCAAATAAATTTGTGTCACAGGTTATGCACATTGCTAGTGTTGTAAAATATTTCAAAATATTTACATTTAGATTCTTTTTGTAAAAAAGATAGTATTTTATCTCTTATTGTGTATTTTAATTCTTTGAATTATTCGTTATTCTGTACACAAAACATAAGAGTATCATGTGTCTACGACTACTTTGCATTGATTGTCGAGGTATTTTGTAATATCCTTTTTTCAAATTTGATACATTTATATTTTATTGCACGTATACTTTACGTTATCGCATAATTTGATATTGTAATATTTGATTTAAAGGACGTAACAGTTATGATTTGGAACCCGAAGAGCAAGAAAAGCCTGCAACATATGCAGAATCCATTCGCGAGAAGGATGTTTCGGAAAAAAATTCACGATTCAATGAACCAGATACCACCACAGTTATTCGACGTTCTCATGTACGTGTTGATCTTCAAGCTGCTGGTCTGGGACACCGGCCACCATCAGTTGTTAGTTCGGATCAAGAATATCCGCCGTTAGAGCATAAAGATATACCGATACCTTCGCCGTATGCAAGAAAAATGCAACAAAATCAAGAAGTTTCCACGCAAAACAACGAAGGTAAACCTCAAATGAAAACAAACGTAGAAGAAAATGTACTGATAAAAACTGATTCAACAATAAGTTGCCATAATAAGATATCTCATGACAGTAATCATGATCATGCAAGAGCGAATTCAGTGATCACAGAAGTAAATCAAAATGTAGTCTTAGATAATAATAAGTCGAAATCAAATATTACCAATGAAAGGCATACATTTTCCGAAACGGTATGCCAGAAAACAGTATCTAACGCCAAAAATGATCAAATCAAGATTTCCGTGCGGGAAAAGCTCGCAAAAAATAAAGAAGAGGTATCTGGGAAACGTTCAAGTTTCGCTGAAGTTGATAATAGAGTAGATCAAACAGACAAAGCCATTTTAAATACGAGTCAATGTTCAACTATTTCAAATACTCATAGTAGCGAGAATTTGATAAACAAACCTATTAATAACGAAGAATTAGATGAAGCGGTACGTCCAGTAAATGCATCTGAATTTCTGTTAAAAAGTGGTAGTCAGAAGGAATATATAACGCTAGCAGGAAATACGATACAACCACCCAATTCCCAAACGGTAAACAATATTATAAATAGGAGTATAGAAGAATCGGATCAACCTCAAACAACTTGGGAGCAGGAAAAGCAAAAAGCTGAATTGGCAAAATTACGATTACAAGAAAGTACCCCCGTCATGAATACCGTTCAAAAAGCTAACGTACCTCAAAACGTGTCACCTGCCGTTATAGCTCAACACATAGAAATGAAACAAGCGGTTGAACATGTCACATCCGAAAATAGTCTTCACGATGATAGCGATTCTAGCGACACTAAAACTATTACAAATTTGGAATATGGACCAGGAATGGATATGAAAAATGTTAACGAACACATTTCTAAGACTGCAATGGAAACTTCTAAAACTAACGTTAATCAAACAGTTCCTATAACACCAGATACTATGACAGCCGACGAGGCAGAAAACCTGCTCAGTTCTCGGTAAGTTCACAAACTAGAGTTCATATGTTGCAAAAATAATAATTAATACAGTTGGTATTAACATAAACAAGGGTCATACGATGCACTAAGATTTTTAAATAGATTTTTTCATACACCTCTATATTTTATAATTATGATAATTCTACTTGCGTAGCGAATCATTTCATGGCAACTTGCAAGCAGCTTAATAAATTTTATTTCCTTAGTTTAAATTCTAATATTTTCTTCTATTCGTGTTTATTTAAATGTGACTTCGAACAAACTTGTAATCTACTGGGACGAAATGCAGTATCCTAGAGAAAAAGATAAGGTGAGTTCATTGCCATTGTATAGTTAAATGTCTTCATTGATCATGATATTAAATTACGAAAGAACAACATGAATTATATGAATAATCGATTAGACAAGGATCAGTTTTGTTGTCGGATGAGGAAGCACAAGAAATAGCAAGGCTATTGTCGCCTACTGCAAATGCTGAGACTGTAAACGAAGAAAATGGTATTGATAAAAGTAAAGACATGGATAAAGAAAGGGAGAGAGAAGATCAAGATAATACACCAGATTGGCTGTCCGATGTTCTGTCTGCTCCTGATACCAGTCTTATTAATAGCACCACTAATGATTATAGGTGAATCTGTTTGGTCTTTTACGTTCTTTACGTTCTATAAAAATATTTTGCAGCTTGTGCTATCTATTTATTTCAATTAATTTAATTAATTGCACACGCGCGATCCGATTTAGCACAAAAGCGCGATAACGATCGTTTTATTTTCAAACAAACATTAAGTTTTTCCGATTTTTAGTTTGTCCCATAGATCACGTAGCGATTTAACGATAGACTCGTTAACGGAGAGTCGAGTGGGTTCTGTAACTGGCAGTGAAAGTGGTTTGCTTGGATCCGTTAGTAGTTTAAACTATACTCATGAAACTAACGACGATACAGAAACTGAACATCAAGATGAATATATCCCGCCAATGCCTGGCAAAGTTGTAAGATCGCAAACAAATAAAACCTATTTTAATGAAATTTACTTTAAAAATACGGCAGACATGATATAATTCGTACAGGTGCTCGTGGAGAATGGCGTACATTATTTCGAAGACGGTCATTTTTGGATGGAAGTCGCCGGAATACCAGAATCGGACGAGGAGAAGGACGATTATCCGACAAATTTACCCGAGAAAAAAATGACTAAAGTTTCATTTGACACAGGACCAATGAAAGTTTACTCAACGCATTCGGTGAACGAGTACGATCGTCGAAACGAAGACGTGGATCCTGTTGCCGCAAGTGCAGAATACGAACTCGAAAAACGAGTGGAAAAGATGGAGGTAGTTCTTTAACGTTATTACTGAACTGGTATTTCGTTATACGTATACATACAATAAATAACAACAATTTACCAGGTTTTCCCAGTGGAACTTATGAAAGGACCAGAAGGTCTCGGTTTGAGCATAATTGGAATGGGCGTTGGTGCAGATGCCGGACTTGAAAAATTGGGTATATTCGTCAAAACCATCACGGAAAAAGGCGCAGCTGCGCGAGAAGGCAGAATACAAGTGAATGATCAAATTGTTGAAGTGGATGGAAAATCTTTAGTTGGAGTTACACAAGCGTATGCAGCCAGCGTTCTTCGTAATACTTCGGGTCTTGTGCGTTTTGTGATTGGTAGAGAACGCGATCCGAACTCAGAGGTAGCCATGCTAATTCGCCAGAGTCTTCAAGCAGACAAAGAGAGAGAACAAGCTAATTCCGCAAGGTACGATTAATGACGAATTAACGAGTTTATATATGGTTTTGTAAAATCATTTTCCAATGATGGTTTATCCTTGCTCGCTAATGCCTATGACGACAATATATGGCCACCTCAATGACGGCACGTGGTCGCTTGGGGTACTGAGGAAAATGACTTTTTTATGATCATGTAGTGCTATCGAAGTCGTTTGAAATATTGTAACATAAACGTGTTTTTTTTTCTTTTTTTGTTGTTGTTATTTGTATAGAAAACTTAATTTTTCGGATGCCTCGCCTGATAGTCAACGAGGCGGTGAGGAAGGGTCCGTTGGAAGCATGAGTGCAATACCAGGTTCTCCAGCTATGTCGTCATGTTCTGAAGGGGAGCCTCCCCAAAGTCCTATAGAAAATTACTTGTCTGCTTCTAGTCGGAGTAGATCTCCTATTATCAGTTCATCGATGCCACCATCCGCCACCACGCAAAGCGATGTCGACAGTCTAAGACTACTTTTACAAGAGGTATCGTATTTCTGTCAATAAGAAATAAGATACTTAATATACGTGTTTAGTATAAGTAGTCTAGTGTATGCATAGTAATTAAAAATTTTAGTTGAAATATTTCGTTATACGTAAATTTATGTTTATTCTTACGAAGATAGATAATGAGAAACATGCACTGTGGTCTCGTTACTCATCATCGGATAATCTTTTCTGTTTAGTTTCTCTTCTGTTTCCATAGTCACATAGTAAAAAGATATGCCAAAAAATTAGCGACTTTATCTTAAACGAGAAATATGATTTTGTATTAGAGTATATTTTTCGTTATTTTATTACTGCACGAAGTACCTAGTGATATATTTATTTTTATTAGTTTTATGGAATATCACTGTGTAAAATGCAAATCTGTATAAAGCTATGCACTGTAAGGTGTTGTATATATGTGTATACACGCGCGCGCGCGCATATGTATATACATATATACATATGTTACTTAAATTGTACCGCTATTTTATGTACACATGAGCACACTTTCATAGGTTTATAGGCGTGAATATATTTTTGGTTTTGCTTATGCACTGTGTTCGTTGTTCGCTGCTTGCAGAGTCAGTATAAACTAGCATTAGCAGATGGAGAGGTGGAAAAGCTCAAAGCTAAGGTAATCACATGAGATTTTTCACGAAGCAACTTTTTATTACTATTTCCACTGCAAGACATTTTTTAATCTATAAAATAATCGATTCTTGTCTGCGCCATTTTTCTATGTATCACATGCTTTTAATTCATGAAATTTCGCACATCTCGATAAATATTCTCATCACTTTATTGCCCTTTTATAATTGCCCATGCCGTATGTCCAAGCATTTGTATATGTATTTTATCGTATTGACGTGTATCCTTTTATGAAACAATCGAATTTATTGTAAATGTTTATTTATAGCTTGTAGACTTGGAAACCAGTGGGGCGGGTAGTGAGGAATATGCAGCCAAATTACGCGAATCTGGTTTACGACTCCACGAATCCGAGAGAGCTTTAGGCACTGCTAGACAGGATTTAGCAATGGCACGAGAAATGCTTTCTCAAGCAACAGCACAGAATGCTGCTTTACAACAGAAATATGCACGAGCGAGAAGAGCAGCACGTGAGTTGCGCGCGGATATTGCGGCTCGTGATGAATTCTATCAACAGTTGTTGCAAGAGAAAGACACAGAATACAATGCTCTTGTTAAAAGTTTAAAGGATAGGGTAAGTTGCCGATTAAAAATATACGAGTCAAGAAACTTTACGAATAATGTAGTATATGGTAAATAATAACTTATGAATAATTTTAGGTAATCACGTTAGAAGTAGAATTAACGGAAACGCAGAGAAGGTTTGGATTACCCGTGAGATTGCCTTACGATGGTACAACAGCTAGGATAGTCACGCCACAGTTATCGCGTCGTCAGTTACCTCCACCCCCTTCGTCAACTAGCTGTCAGCTTTCAGACACAGAGACATCGGATCTTAGTAGCCCCGATGACGGGGATAAAACTGCAACAGTGGAGAGAAAATTACCGCTTCCCTTGCCAGTCAAGGAGGAATTAGACCGAGCAGTACCTGCTCATCGACTCCTCGACAATTCTGCTGGGAAAAGTAAAGCTGAACTTGCTAGCAGAGGAGGACTCGCGAATCGACAACTTCCTAAACGATCCGGTGGCCTTAGTAATAGCAGTTCCGTAAGTATACAGTAAATTTGAAAAAAATGTAAATAATTTCTGAATAATATTAATCTTTAGGACTATGGTTTGGACGAATCCGGTGACAATACTGACGAAGATTCGTCTTCGAAACTTCTTTCTCAAGATACAAGTAGCAGGTCTCCGAACGATTTGACATCGAAACAATCGAACTTGAGTTCCTATTCCAGTAGTTCTTCGATTAGTTCACTGAAAAGTAAACATATGGAACCTACGCATCCAACGGCGATCCGACAACACAGTACTATTAGCTCTCAAGTTAGAGCTATGACAGAACAAAGTTGGCCACAGTCACAAAAAAGTACTATCTCTTTTTTTAAACGATTTTTAGAAAATATTAAGTATGAAATGATTATTAATTTTTCTCAGGTTTAACCGGACCACCGGCATCATTAGCAGAACAATTAAAACAAGTTTTGGCGGAAAGAGAAAGACGGCTTGGTGGAAATGATATGTCTTCATCGAGAGAGAGTTCCGGAGACTTTAGCGACTTAAATAATCCACATAACGATCCAGCTTTGGTTACCCATCATTTAGTTGAAGAAATACGACAAGCTGTAAACGAGGCCAATCAGAGAGGTAACGTAGCCGACGATAACAGTTAATGAGTCCATGTTAAACTTAATAACATATTTTATAATGCATTGTCTCTTTACAGTAAAAAAAGTCACTATTCCTTCGTCAAATATAATTGGTAACAGCGCGACACCCTGGCACCATCCAGGTAGTTCACCTTCCAGTCTATCTTCCGGTGGATCCGTCAGCCCACCTGCTGTTGATCCTAGCCCATCCAAAACAGGTAACGTAAACGATCGAAATATGATTCGAACAGTAAATAATTCATGGTCCCTATTATCATTTTGTTACGCCTTTTTTTTTTTTTTTTTTTAAACATAATTATAACCTTTCCATATATAAATAAAATTGCAAATCTAGATACGAGTGAAGTTTGGTTGCCTCCTCATCCAAGCGACTTTGGTTTAGGTGAGAAGAAGTCTCATTTTTGGCAGAATGCCCCAGTCACAGATTGGTCGAAGGAACAAGTGAGTCTTGTTTATAAAATATTTGTTGAAAACTTTATGTGCTATAATTACATTCATAAATTAAAAAATGGTATTAGGTGTGTCAGTGGTTATCGGGAATCGGTTTGGAGCGTTATTCGCCGCGCTTTTTGGAAACTGGAATTAACGGCGGTAACCTTTTACGGCTCGAGTCCCGGGACCTCAAAGCTTTTGGTATTTACGGAGAAGAGAAATCCCATTTGAAACGGAAATTAAAGGAACTTAGAGCACAAGCGGACCGGGAACGCAAGGAAAGAAAAGAAATTGAACGAATGCGGCGAAAAGCAGAGAAGGCTGCAAGGAAAAAATAGTTTGTGTATACAATTATGTATTTGTGTCCTTCGTGAAATGCAATAATATTGCACAAAAAGTCGGTGACATATGGAAATCTTGTGTATGATATTCCAGTGATGTCTGTAATGTATTTTTCAATTCTTCCGTCTGTATTTAATTCGCTAGTGCGTATAAGCAGTCACAGTTAAGTAAATGTTCTCGTTCGGATTTCTCTATCCGAAATCTTAAACATTAATTATTTATACTGAGTTATCAAATTTTTATCTTTACATTTTTGCATTTATTTATGATCCTTGTATTCGTGTTGCTTCGTTATTCTTGTAGTATTTGTATTAATTATTAATATTTATGAAGCGACAATGAATACAGTTCAAGGAAAGGGCATGTATGTGAAAACATGACCCCGTTATGCCAGACGTATGCAAGTGATATGTATTGTATAATATTCAAGCCATTTAGATAAATTGTAATAAAACTTTGATTATATAGTTTTTTTTTTTTTTTTTAAATACTTGTAAGTATATACTTTATAATGGTATCTGTTTTATGTTACTAGAATATGTTGTTTCTTGTATTTATTTTTATTATCGATTTGATTCGTGTAATAACAATTTCATGTCGTAACAGATAATACAAATGCTAGAGAAATAGGATATTAGTGTAACTATTACTGGAAGAAAGTGACTGTCCTTTAGTATGTACATCATTGAACTGTCAACGAATTTGTAATTATCAATACGGTGTGTGTTATAAATTTCATTGTAGATCGATCAAACTATAAAATAACTATATTCATCTGTATTTATTCCATTTAAATTTGCTCAGACTAAATTTCACGACACTAACAAGTTATCGCATTTCTTTTATCTATATAAAATGAAGTATTGTCATCATACATCAACATCATATTATACCACCGTTTTCTATGTATTAAAATTTTTTTTCTTTTAAATCATGCGAAATTTGTATTATGCGTATCAAATGATAGAAATCTGCACAACGTCGATTTTATTGCGACTATAATTTTTAAGTTATGTGATGAATTTTCTTCGGCGTTTTGTATACTTTAGACATTCCATGCGATTTTATAATTTTATCTTTATTAACACAAGTAGAACAAACACTGCGGAAGCTTTTATGCTTCGAGCAATGTCCCTATGCATCCGTATCACATACAATGTATGTGAATACAAGATTAGTAACCAAACGAGAACGCGTACTGAATGTTCATTCAAGTAATTACGGGACCCGCTTGGGTATAACGTAGACGAACGTACCTTATCGTACGTATACTTATTTATAATAATGTTAATGGTTTTGTATAATGTTAAATACTTTGTTTTTCTCTTTATATCGTTCTTTTCAAGAAGAACGTTTCTTTCACACGGAGCAATTAAACGTGCAAAGTATTTGACATTGATACATATTGTACATATTACACAATGAACGATCACTAATATTGTAATCTACAAGAACATGAGTATGACGTGAGGCGTGTAAGAGGCATAACTATAGTGTCATAATATCTTTATAGAGAATAGTTTTTCATTTTCTAACTTAAGCGTTTATCAAAGGTCCTCCATTTTTTAACAGTACTATGTATCACGATATCTTAAAAGCAATTAATACTTGTTATTTCTGTTGTTATATACAACGAAATGTGGGAACTGAACTCGAAAGATACAACAAATCGTTGAAAAAAAAAAAGAAACTCTTGCGTCTCAGGGTAAATCTTAATATGTTTCGAAACTTGTATGTTCGACGAACAAAAAAAAAAAAAAATTCTCAAGGATCAGAACGTCCTGCAATTCGTTTTAAAGTAATATTGCAAACTTGAAGGAGCAGACGTTTGATAAAAACTGACTGATTTACGATAAGTTTTTGTAGTTGATTTTCAACGAATGGCTTAGGTATGCGACTTAACGAAGCAAACACTTGTCCAAAAGTAATAGTCTAGCCCAAGAACCAAAACTTTTACATCTCTATGGAACTACATGGTATCTGAATGTTTTTCATACGTTTTTTCGATAATTTTAAATTATTGCACACGAGAGAGAAAAATTATGGTTCCATGGATAAGAACGAAATATCACAGTTGCGTGAACGGCAGCTTTTTAATAATTACTATGAAAAGTATTGTCAACAAATACTCTTAAACGTTTTAATTAAAAGTAATTCATACAATACACTCGTAGTTTGTTTTTTTACCTAATAAATTATACACCGAGGAAAATTTCAATTGTATTGTACATGTATATGTATCTAAACCATAGACTTTAAATACAATAATAGAAACCTTATGTATCGTTACGATTTTTTCACCAAACTTGTAAAATGATACTCAGATTTAATAAGCGAAATATATTGAATTTATTTAAAAGAAAAATATCGATCAAAAAACGCGCCTATACCAACGCGTACTGTTTCGTTGTCGTACGATACCGACGCATACTACGAACTGTTTGATCGATATTTTCTTATCCTATACTCTTGGTCGTGTAAAAGAAAACATCGCATTGCCATTATTTAAATCCTTACGATTATTGTTCTTTGTAAAGTGTGGCTCGTTATCGTCGCAAAACATGCCAGCTATAGTTATCAAAGATTATACTTGGCGACAAACGTCGGAATTCGTGATGTTAAACGTACCTTTGAGAGGTCATCCTGCGAAGGTAGACTTATTCGTAATCGACAATTACGTGAAGGTAACGATATTTCTCAGTGTCTATTCATTACAAATTACACTATTTAAACGCAACTTCCGATGCAATAACAGATCAGCTTTCCACCCTTCATATTGGAATTGTTTCTTTGGGCCGACATCGCCGAAAAAGAAAGCGAATGTACTGTTACCGACACGGAGGCGATACTTTTATTGCGGAAAATACAGATCGGCCAAGAGTGGCCCTCTCTCGATATACAAAATATCGACAACGAGACACGCCGGAAATATCGAAATCGAGCTTTGGAACGTTTTCAGGCGGACGTTGAAGAACGCGAAAGAATTAAAAGTGGTAGGTACAGTATTACGTTGTGATACAGGATATTCGAACTGATTCGTACTCGTAAACCATAACCTTCAGAAAAACGTCAGTGCTTGCAAAAAGAAGCGGTGAAGGAACAAATTAGCATTAATACAGCAACGCTGAATAAGATAGAAGCCATTCGCGATGCTCACCGGAAGGAAGCCATGGAGGATTTCGAGAATTGGAGATCGAAAGCTGAACTACCGTTTCTTCCTGACGCTGACGGACAGATACAGGAAAATAGGAAAGCTTACAAGTAATCGATTTACTAAAACGATTTTTAATTCGAATATTCGCTTTATCTGCAATTTTTCTTACAAGACCACCGTTGAAATGGTTCAAAGACGACAATAACACGTTAAAATCTCGACCAATGGCCGACGATGAAATATTTAATAACGATACGATTGACGAGGGACTCCGATCTGTTGAATTGAAGGAACTCGAAGAACCACCCACCTCGGGTGAAAACGTAAATGTGGCGAACGATGGAAATCCAGAAATTAACGAGAAAACCGAAGAGATCGAGACGGAAAGGAATTTCTTCGATGGTACAGACGATTCCAGCTCGGAAGATTCCGAATCGCCGCGCGAATTTGAATCGCCTAGTTTCGCCAAGGAAATGGAAGGGAAAAGGTTGCGTAAGCTCTACGCGAAAAAGAGAAATACGAGACCAGGAGCGGAATTCGTGAAAGCTGTGATAAATGGGGAACTTGTGAGAAGAAAGAGTATATTCGAAGAGCCCTCAAGATCGGTTCCGTTGCCGAGAAGGAACAGTACCATCAACGTAACGTTCACGGATAGGAAGTTTCCCACTCCTGCCAGAGAAAGTTCTCACCTCGAGGAACAAGAGGTATTTTTATTTTTATTATTTAAATAGCTCGATGATAATCGTTAACATAATAATTTCATTGCAGTGGCTGGAAAAACAGGCAGAAGCGAGACGCAAAGTTGGCTTCGATACGGATGATCTGCGATTGGAGGAACGCGATCCGCAATGGTTGAACGATAAAGGAGAGTACGTTTGTTTTCCAAAATCAACATTCGAATGTTTCTCTAATATTATCGTAATATCATGATTTAATATCGCGATAATAATAATATAAATGTACATTTTATTCACTAACGGATCGTTTATGTTTATGTTCCAGTGAATTTCTCAAAGTTGGAAACTACTTGGCAGCTATCAGCGCTTATACGTGCGGAATTAAGATCAGCGATAAAATGGTATCGCTTTACGCGAACCGATCAGCAGCGCAGTATGCGTTAGGGAATTACCGTAGATGCATAGAAGACTGTTCCAAAGTAAACAATACAAATTTATTCTGATTATTTAATTTGTTAAGTTATGTTAATTTCGTACTGCATATAAAATAAATCACATTTGTCGATTTACACGTTAAGGTAGAATAATAGAAGATAATTTAACAGTTTTCTTCCATCGTTTATGGAATTGTAATAAGTTTCTCGAACGAATGGTTTATAGTTATACTTTACTCTCGTAGGCGTTGGAACTAATGGTGCCGAAATGCGAAGGCAATCGAGAGTCAAGAGCCAGGTGTCACGCTCGACGGGGCGCAGCACTCTGTAAATTGTCCTCGCCTCAGCACGGAATTCCTGAACTAGAAGCTGCTCTGAAATTGATGCCGGACGATAAAAGCATCCAATGCGATTTGCTAGCTGCGAAACAACACTTCGACGTGAAAGATTGAAAGGTAATTAAACGAGCACTGCCCTCATTGTTAGCTGAATAATAAAACACACCATTTAACCGAGACACGCGTAAGGAAGATTGAATACCAACGACGTAGCGTCATCTACAAGTATCTATATTTTATTAATTCCATGTTATAAATAACAAAGATACACTTTACGCTACTTTATGAAAATATCACAGTCAAAAATCCTGAAGGATGATTAAATCAAGGAACTCGTCTTACAGTTAAACTTAATCTACTAACTACACCGTTATTTACTCGCGCAATTATAAATATCATTTTGGTTACTACAAGAAGACAAAGTACCAAGAAACTATTTAACAATATTCTTAAAGCAACAGATGTAAGTCCTCGACAGAGAGAAGTTTTCTCTAGAAAGAAGAATCAGTCGAACTCGATCAATTTCTTATCGACGCATCCGCACTTGGTGTGCTCCAAAACGTGTATCACTTCGTGATGTCTATCGCGTTGCCGGTCGATCATGTGCTTCACCATAAAGACAAGGCTGACGTTTCTAGTCTCGACAGGTGCGCAAATCTGTTTGGGGTCCGGGCAACATCCAGCTCCGTCGCAACGCGTCAAAACGGTGGAGGCAGGATAGAAAACCTCATCGGGGCTAGGGCCAACGGTTAAAAGCTTTTCCACCGGCACGGCCCTTGGCTGCGGCGAGGAGCATCGAAATTCGTGCACCAGTTGCACGTGATTCAAAAATCCCCGGTCCCTGGAAACGAAAACGACCGTTTAATGCGTCTGTCAGAATCACGTGACCGATATTATACAATTCAATTTGCATGCACAGTGCAACTTACCTGTGATGACGGCCAATCGTGGCAAAGGCGAGATGAATGAAAAACAACATTAACACGAAGTTTCTCATTTTTAGCTGTTATTGTTTTTTACGGGTCAGTCCTGTTTTGCTCGTGAATGGAACGCAGTACCGAGGGACCTACTTCCGTCGACGGTTCGGTTCGCTCTGATAGATCGGCGAGGATCGTTCTGGGGCCAGGGCAGAAGACTGCACCTCTCTTCTGCGATCTGAATTCTTTCTCCCTCTATATATATGTAACTTTCATCCTCGGCCCAGTGTGTCCACCGTCCCCTCCATCTCTGATTTCACTTCGTCTATCCTTTTCCGATCCGTTGCTCTCTGTATAGTTTTGTCTCGTCCGACAGTGGTTCGCACTGTCTCCCTCTTGCTTCTCGGTAAGCTCGAAGGAGGGGTCGAAGCAAAGCGTTCCGAGAACATCGCGCAGATAACTATAATTACAACTAGTGGGTCCTGCCTCTCGTTCGAAGCTGGGACTGTGTTACGTCGCGTGACTAGCCATCCTCATCGAACATCCTCTTTCACCTTCTTATTTTCTCCTTTCGTTGTATTCGTTCCTCTCTTTTATTTTCGTACTTTGATCGCGCCAAATTTCGACCAGTCATCAGTGAAACCGATCGCCCTCGGTTTTCGCTCGATTCTTTTTCTTTTGCATGTCGGTGCAACGTGCCTGAATTTTCCCGTTTGCAATCGATGACAATTGTGTCGCTGACCTCTCTTCCACCTAACAGTAAAATCTATACAAGATCAAACGAGATATTCCTATTTTTCCTGTGGAATGTTAATTGATAATATATTTGTTGTAGTATACATTTCTTGACTAGTATTGTCTTTCGATTTTTAGTGCCACCCCTGATGAATTTCGCCGAAATGATAGATAACGAATGAAATTCGTGAATGCAAAGAGTCAACGGGCAGAGTTACTCGGGACTGGCAGCGTGTCATCGAGTGGACTTGTATATCCTCCGATCTGCAACGATATATGATGCGACAGGTTGCAGTGAGTCATCGCGATACGGCCGTCTGCCGAGTGTCTGGTTGCGGCAAGGTTCATTCATGACGTTCCACCTTCCTTTATTCGTGATTTTTCCGAAAAGACCGCAAATCTTACGCGATGCGCAATCCCGTGCGTCACGAGGTGTAAGCCAGTCGGCTCGGCGAATTTCCTTTCGCGTAAAGTGAGAGCGGTCATCGATTGCTCAAATCGAGGCCCGGGTTACACGAATATCCGTTAACAGTTTGATTCGTGGAACCTGAGTCAACGGTACACGAGGGTACGAATAATCTATGAACCGTGCGCAGAATTTCCAGTGTAGGTGTACTCGACACCGATCGGTGACCTTGAAATTGTCCACCTCGAACGTCATCGTCACTAATAATAACCACCAATGTACCGAAATATTTCGCGTTCGATTTCCATTTTTTCCACGTAACCGAAAGTTCGTTCCTGAATCCTTGATGGAAACTCTCGTTACGCAACTGATAGCACGGAGGTTGGATCGTAAAATAATGTAAAACTTGATCGATTTTGTTTGCATATTACGGTACAGGTCTTCGTCCTACTGATTGAGGACAAATACGTTGAACTTTGGATGATGCGACTTTTCGGTTAATCCTGTTAGAACATCAAGTTTTCCTCGATTGTTCCATTACGTTTAGAACTGGTAGATGATTTAAGAGATCTACGAGTATTTCAAGAAATTCTATTTATGACATTATGAGCGTTACCTCGAATTTAACAAAACCGGAAAGAGTAATAGATATAGTCATTGTTTTGCCACAGAGGATATCCCTTTGCGTCAATTAAGTTGCGCGCTGAGTAAAGTGATCATGTCACGGGATTCTGTTATTAATCACACGTCTTAGAATAGTAACGATCGTAACGGTGTATTGGGAATCTCTAAGGGAGGAAACTGACTCGGTTATCATTCATAAATCTTGCAACATTCTTCTTCCTTCATATATTCACGATTATCTAATTTGTTGAATTTACAAAGCTTTGGGTCTTTCTTTGATCGGATCCCTAAGCGAAGTGAATGATTTTGTTTACAGCCGCTATTCTTGTACGTAACGCATAGAATGAAACAAACGAAACACGTGCGAAGATACGAGGCACGAGTTATTTAACAAGATCGCGAGACAAGATCGAGTAGGTGGCGGTTTGCCAAATCGAAGTACAAGCAAACATCTGTTCACGTACGATGTACCGTTAACGATTTTGAAGCAGAAGCCTGCCTGTGATTCACGGGGTTTATCTACAAATGTGCGAAGCTTTAAGCGGATCCATAAAGTAAACGACAAGTGGGTCCAGGTGATAACATTCTAAAATCCTGGTAACGTCGAGAGTTTCAGAAATTTCAATGCAACAAAAACTCCGTTTCCGCGTTTGTTGTGATTCTGGCTCGCCCGGCGTTATCGATTCCTCGTTGAGTTATAAACAATACCATGTGTGTACTATCTAGCTGTCTGATAAGAGACCGTTAAATTTATATTTTAAGTTTAGCGTGAGAGTGGTGGTAATTATACGCGGGACGTATCAATAGAAGAGAAGTCGAAGTTCGAGTTTGATATAAACGCGTTCCTCCTCTTCTTATCAGAAGGTTAGCCGATCGTACTGACAAAACATGTCTTGATGAGAGCTACGGGATTACACGAATATAGCGTGAAAGCCTTTCGAGGTGATACGGAATTAAATACCGTGCGTGTCGCAGTGATTTATTAAGTTATTTGTTCGTTGGAACCGGTGAATCTGTTCGGAACTGGAGGATATGAATGCGATCCACCGTTCTTCAGGGAACGGCCGAGGATGGAATCTTTGACGTACGGTTGAGAAGCCGTGGCAATTCCCATGCATCAGGATACTTTGCACGATTGCATAAATATTACACATGGAACTGTAGGACTCTGAATGGATTTCGAATGTGCGTGAATCTCTGTCGATGCATGTGACCTCACGCATGGAGCACGTGTGCAAGCTTTTCCACGTATAAATACTCTTCTGGCAGCAGGAAAGTCTCAGTCGGTCGCCTCTCGATACTAGTTCGTGTCGGTGGTACGTGTAATTTGTGTTGAGAAGACGCGATAGGAGGGTGTTCACTCGGAAATCGCTCCACGATACTGGAAAAACTTGGTGCACGTGACTTCGAGCAGGTAGATCCGATTGTAGGGATAAGCAACAGTGTTCGACCGTCCAGAATCAACGTACCAGGAACAAGGCATGAAAAATAGATCATTGAAAACCTCCCTGTTAAGGTTGATGATACTCGTTCCGTTGACCCTAGACAACATGGTCCTATCGGCGGCGGTGAACAGCGGTGGTCATCATCAACAAGTATCCAGGAGGATTCATCTGCCCCGTGCTGTGAACATGTCGAAGAAGTTTACCTGCGGTGAACCGCAATCACGAGCGTACAACTTGAGGGACTTGATGCAAAACGTCCACAAAAATCCCAGTGAAAGCGCTATTCAACCTGTGTACATCGTCCTGAAACGTTGCGACGGTCACTCGGGATGTTGCATGAGCTCCGACATGAGCTGTTCGCCGGTGGAATCCTCGATCTATTACGAAGAAATGGAAATCGAGATCTGGAGCCTCGAGACCAACAGCACGAGGAGACAGTGGATCAGGGTGGAGCAACACGGCAGGTGTTCGTGCCAAGTAACTACGATCAACGACCGTTATCAGCTGGAGCATCAACAACCTAACGTAATACTTATTTGATCTTACTTGATCAAATCGTGGACAATTGTTTCAAACACTTTAACGAGTATGAATTATTATAAATGAACGATATTATCGACTTATACAGAGATACAAAAGACTACCGATAGATCGGATCAATCGAATATGTGATCATCTTTTCTAATTTTAACGATTACCTAGGACGATAAGTCAATACACCGGCTCGATAGAACGCGAGCATTTCGAGCGTAGAACGTATAAATTGGCTTATAGCCTAACAACGTGATGATAACTTTTCAACGCCTACATGTCGGAGAATCATCGGTAGATACCTGTTTTACTATAATCGAATACTGCATTTTCCATTGAAACGTTAAAGTCACAGAACAAATGAAATCGTAGATTCACTAAGATGCCCGATGGGACACTTATATTTAAAGAAGAAACTTAAAAGAGTCGCAATAGTAATCGGAAAACATTGAAATTTAATGACAATTACAATGTACATGACTCGTTCAACTAGTCATATTTAGCATTTTGTTTTTCGATTACTCGCAATAGCGTTAAACAAAATGAAGGGTACCAAAAACGTATTACTATTTTAGAAATCATTGTAAAACTCTTTTAGCGAAGTGTTCGCTATTCGCCCATTGTGATATTATTTGGCCGATATCGTAATAACATCAAAACTAAGTTATTAAGGTATTTCATGTTTGTCGTAATGCAAAATGTATAAGTTGCTACATATGTTTACGAATTCATGATAATTCCAGTATTTATAAACGTTTGTCGGTAATTCAGAAGGCACTCTCGAAATAATATGAGATATTTAAGTATTCAGAAAGTATTAATTGGTAATTTAAATAAGATAAGAGACTGAAGTATGTTTAAATATATTTCTATACGCGTTTTCTGCTACGTATTTAAGTACCTCGTATAATTTATTCTAATGATAAATTTTGTGATAAGTATCAAATTGTATAAGCATAGATATTTATTGTATAGTATTTATTATTATTTATCACTGTCAAAGTATATTATTATGTTCATAGTATATAAATGTATGACTGATGTAAAAGTTAATACAGTTCAACGTATTTAATTAAATCTGCAAAATACTAAGAAATAAACAGCACTTTAAAAATTACGATACTTGTACACCATACGACGAACACTTTCAATATTCGAGTCAATAAATACAGTCGCATAAATGCTATATACTTTTGACGGAATTTAGTAACTTCGGAAACGAACAAATTGGACAGAAAGATTGTAACTTTTGATATGGAAAAAAAAACGAACAGTTCCAGATTTAGAGACAGGTGTACGTACAGTGCCGTGTCAGAGCGGCGCTATGGTCTGATCTAAGGACATAGAAATAATAAAAGTATTGAACAAATCTATCTGTACAACATAATTCCCGTTTAAAGCTAAATAAAAATATTTTCATTTTGATAGTTGATATATTAACAGCCAACGTTCGTTACACATTTCTCACGTGACTTTGTATACAAAATCGTTATCCAGTCTTAGAATCGCGCATATGGAAATTTAGATCGCATTCGGCGTCTAGTACCACGCCCTCTTCCGGTTTCATTGCTCGCTCCCCTCCCTGCATGTCCACCGCGCGCTACACCTTGACCTTTGAACAAATAATATATATATATATATTCCAATGTTACACCGATAATGCTGTAAATAAAAGATTATCATAATTTATCCTCTGCTTACCCCTGCCAGACTGACTTTCCCAAACAATGGGTGTCGGTCGACTACCACGTGCTGCCCTAAACGGAGATCGCGATGATCGCCGCGCCGTAGCACTTCTAGTACCGTTGGACGCTGTCGCGGCCGCAGCAGCAGCGGCTGCAGCTGCCATTGCCCTTTGACGCGTGTTACTAGACGGTGACGCTTCCGCTTCGCGGCTCTCCTCTTCCACTTCATCCTCTACTATGTCGCTTCCCGGTTCTTCGGTTCCTTCGCCAGTGTCAACTGCATCATCGTCCCCAGAGACTAAAGGGCCAGCTTCTTCCGTACGCTTTTCACTCTCTGTGCTGGTTCCTGCACGCGTAAGCGACTAATTAATAATCATATACATTTGATACGCGTTTAGTCAATAATACGACGAAATTGTATTAATGTACCGAGTGTAACAAATTGTGATTGTTCACGCTTCAACCTATAAACGAACGGAAATTAATATAGAGTTTAGGATCGCTACCTTCAGTCGGTGTCGTACTGATAGATTCTGTGATTATTTCTGTTTGATTATGTTGCTGACCATCGACACCGACTACAATAATACTAGGTATCGCAGGTTCTTCGCTAGTATCACCAACAGTGGTACCTGTTACAGACACTGGTGTCACTGAAACTGGTGTTTCCTGTTCTTCGGATGGTCCACTGCTTGTCTAGAAATTAATTTTACTTCCTTTAATATCGCGTTATGATACTATCGCGTTACATTATAATGTTTATTTATATTTTTACCGAGGGTGGTAAATCAGCCGCTGGTGAAACTTGCAATGGCGTAGTAGGCACGCTACGACCAGTACCACCGTCTTCCGATTGAGCAAGATCCATCCTTGTGTCATCCATACTTTCTTGGACTACTTGTGCCGCGCCAGAACTGGATGAACCAAATATTGTTCGTGCTGTTGATCCAGAAGGAGTTGACAGAGAGGGTGTCGATGATGCTGTTGTCGGGGCAGATGAATCTCCAAAAGTAAAGCGCCCTTGAGGAACCTGAGGTGAACTCACAGCTTCTCCGAACCCGTCTCCTCGCCGTGGGACGAATAAAGTCGGAGTGCTGGGTACTATGCTATCGTCGCCTCCATCCTCGTACCCTTGTTGCGGCTAAAAAGTAAATATTCTTAATATTTGCATTTGTTTTATTAATAAGAATGTCTTTCATTCTCGGTGTTATTCGAAAAACAAACCAAGAGAAGGTGTTGTTGTTGCTGTTGCCTAGGCATGGGTGCAATTCCCCGCGACGATCGAATCGCAAACGACGTAGGCGGTTCGCCCGTCGGTCCAGCACTACTAATCGCTTCGGATTGTTGCTGCTGTTGATTTGTGGGTACCGTTGCTTGTGCTTGCCTAGGTACTTCTACGCTCGTAGAATCTTCTCCCATTATAATCTCAACTTCGTTATTATCTCTCTCTACTTCTACCTCAACTTCGTAAGGCATTTCCTCTTCTTCTTCCATTTCTTCGTATGGATCGTTATCAAATTCTTCCTCTTCTTGCGTTTGATGGTTGCCACCTCCTTCGCCTTCGTCGCAATCCACTACAACTACGCACCCTTCTTCTACTTCTTCGTCTTGATCTCGTTGACTCGATGTTGGTACCTGGTACTCGACTTCTGAGGCACTCGCGCTAGCGGTGGACGCTATCTCTTGTCTGGACCGTTTAGTTTTAGGGCTAGGAACTTGCTCCTGTCTGCTATGATCTACGCTCTCTACGATTCCGGATCCCGAGGCCGTAGAATCAAGTGTCCTGGGCCGTTTGTGTCCTGTCGAGGCTTGCGACGTGCTCACCGACTGAGTCGAACTACTAGCTACAGTTTGCTGTTGATCACTCGCCGCAGCTTGTTGCTGCTGTTGTTGTTGCTCGACTCTTGGACTCACTAACGCGACAGTTTGCTGTTGCTGTTGCTGTTGTTGTTGCTGCTGCTGTTGACATTGTTGTTGAACACTGAGTGTTTCAGCACTTTCTGGATCTTCTCTTTGAGTCGACTCCGCCGATTCGCTCAACTGTGGCTGGACAACAAGTTGGCGTAAAGTACTAGGCGCTGTTTGCGACGAGCTGCTAGTGCTAGCTGGTTGAAAATCTGGAAGACTACTAGTCGGAGAGCTCGTTTCGGTGGTGTGTACTACTTGTTGCTGTGGTTGTTGTTGCTGATGAGGTGCTACCATCACCGGTGCACTAGCGGTTGTAGGTAAGACAGCAGCTGTTCTAGATTGCACTACTACGCTCATTGGACGAATACTTGCTAACGGCGTTTCTGCGCGAGCAGACATCGGTTTAATGTTGGCTGTTGGTGGTTCCGTGGTAGCGCTAACACCGCTGACGCCGGCCAATTGTCGCTGTAACTGAGCAACTCTTTGCGAAAGACTTTCTTTCTCCGCCTGAATTTCTGCTTTCTCGTGTTCCAAACGAGAGATTCTACCTTCCATTTGAGATTTAAGAGCTACGAGCCTGGCATCGTGTTCAGCAGTGTCGGATTCACTGGTACCAGCTTCGACTTTCGCTTTCAAATCGAGCAATTCTTTTTCACAGATCTTCTTCGATTCCGTTAATTGCATGATCTTAGTTCTTGCACCTTTTAATACTTGTTTCGCGCGCTCTTCCTTCTCCACGCTTGTCTTAGTCATGGTGTCAATTTCTTTTTTCAACAAATCAGCTTCATTCTGTATAACTACCATTTGACGCGACAATTCGTCAACTTTCGACGTTAACTCAATGTTCGTTTGACGCAACTCTGCTCGACCTTCCTCTCGCAATTGATCCTCGCGTTCTTGGGACACGTAAGCAGTATCCTCGGTTCCTGATGTTCCAGCTGTCATTCGAGACTCTTCGGATCGACTTTTCTCTTCTTCTACTGTTTTCGCGAGTTCCTCGAATTGAGTCTTGTATTTCTTGGCTATCTTTCTTATTTGAATCTCTTTATTCTTAATGTCGTTTAAGACTGCTTCTTTATCGCCGAGTTCTTTTCTTAACGTCGCTAGATCTTTCGCTTTAGAAGTAGAATCAGCGAGTGCTTCGTTCAAATCCAGGCCTAATTTACGTGCTTCCTCGGAAGCTTTCTGAACTTGCTCTCCTTGTGCTTGTATCTGTTTCTGGAGCTGTACCAGTTGTTCCTCTAATTTACTTTTCTCTACTTTCAATTGATTAAATTCGTCGGCGCGTTTAGCGTGCGTCTCGCGTTCAGAGGTGAGCAGTTTGCTAAGATTTTCGCGTTCGGTCTGTAATCTACGCCAATCTTCCGGACTCGTCTTGTTGGCTCTCTCTACTAATGCATTAGCTCTTTGTCTCCACCTAGTCGCCTCTGCTTTAAGACTTGTATTTTCCTGTAATAAAGACTCTATTTTTACTTGCATGTCTCGCGTCATGTCTCGAAGCGGCACTACTTCTTCGGAAAGTGCACCAACTTTCGCGGTGAGCTCTGAAACCTTTGCACTTAAGCTGTCTCTTTCTTCTCTCAGAATCCTGTTAGAATCTGTGATCGCGTTCAAAGTTTCAACTTTTCGTAATAGCTCTGCATGTTTAGACGTGGTCACTACGTCGATTTCTGATTTTTCTCTTTCCGAATTAAGAACAGCTTCGCTTTCCTTCAGTCTCTTCTCTAAGACCTGTATCAGTGAAAATACATGTTGATAATGGCAAACAAAGATTTCGGCGTATATAAATTTTGATAAATAATTCTAATACTAACCTCCACTTGTGATTTTAATCGAAGATTCTCTGCCCTCAAAACATCAAATTTCGTTACAGCTAAATCTTTTTCACGCCTCAGATATTTCATAACTCTTAATAATTGTTCTGCAGATTTAGAATCATCTTCGAGTCCGCTGAAACTACGATTCATTGCTTCTAAACTAGTGTCGGGACTTTCCTGGCTCATCTTGGTTTGCTGGCTATGCATGATCGCACTTTTGTCGCTTAGTTCTTGAATTTGAGTATGTAAAATAGCATTTTGCGCATCCAAATCAGTTACTCGCTGTTGCATTTCTTGCATTTCCTCGAACAATTTCTTCTCCCTTTCTTGATAAGCTGTCTTCTCGAGCTCTAGAGCTTCTACGGCAGAGTTTCTTTCTTGAGTTAAAGTTGTTATCTTTTTGTCTACTACCTGTGCTTCTTCTTTCAGCTTCGCTAACATCTAAGAATACGACAATAATAAAAATTAACTGTAAACATTTCATTCTTTTATCGAAATAGAAAAACTAACTATATGTATTTACCTGAAGATCTGCCGAATGTAACACCAATTCTCTAGCGTATTTCTCTTCAGCTTCTTTCGCTGTGACCGAAGCGGTATGCAAATCGCCCTTTACGATTTCTAATTCTCCCTTAACTTCGTCTAATTCTTCAAGCTTTCTCTCTGCGTCAGCTAATTTTTCTCTTAACTCGGAATCGGTCTCTTGTCTACCATTGGAAACTTTCGTTAATTCTTCTACTAAATCCTGCACTCTCTTTTGTAGAGATATTATATCTACGCGTGCTTCTTTTAAAGCTGTTTCTAATTCATCTTTACATTTATTATGTTGCGCAGTTAGCTCTCTTAATTGTGCTTCTGCACTTTCAGCTATATCGCAATACTGTTGACTTTGTTGTCGCGCGGCTTTCAATTGTTCCGAAAAGGATTTCGATTCCGCTTGCGTTGTTGCAAGTTGCATTTCAAGTTCTTTTAGTCTCTTTATGAGATTCTCATCACCACTGAAAGGTTTTGATATCGAATGAGTAACAGCTTGTCTAAGTTTAGTATTGAGTTCCTCTATGCGCTGAATATTTTGAGAATCAGATTGACGGGCTTGCTCTAATTCAGCACGAATTTGTTCGGTTATATTACGTTCTTCGGTCAATCGATCCTGTGCTGTTGCAAGTTGCCTTTCCAAATGAGATGTCAATTCTCTAAATCGGTCTTGTTCTTCCTGCAATCGTCGTCTCAAAGCAGCGCATTCCCTCGTGGCATCGTCCAAACGTTGTTCGGCACGCAACTGACCCTCGGCTTGAACACGTTCCAAACTAGCTTTAATAGATTCAACATCTGCTCGTAACAATGCTTGCGTTTGACGTTCTCTTTGATATACTTCGCGTTCCTTTAAAAGGCGTCCTTCGGAATCGCGTAAAAGCTGTCTTTCCTGTCGTATATTTTCCAATTGTACTTCAGCTCGGGATAAACGTGTCTGAGCAGTTAAAGTTTCATCTTTCAAAATCATTAAACTTTGCTCATGTTTGCCGATTGTCACGTTATAATTGCTGCATTTCTCCTCGAGAACTTTTATCTGCGATTTGTAAGAAGTAACATTCGCTTGTAGAAGATTAAATCTATCGTTAGCCGAATCTAATTGTGCTTTTAACCTGCAACAGCGGGCTGAACTTGCTTCTGCCTCCTTTCTAAGTCTATCAACTTCTTCTCCTAACATTCGTTCGTGTGCTGCTCTTTCCTTTCTGTAAGTATCAAATTCATCTGTCACTTGTTTCAATTTAATTTCATATTCTTTTAACTCCTTGCTTAATTCCTTTTCTTTGTTAACGTCATTCTGAGTAAGTTTAAATGATTCTTCTTTAATAGGTTTTTCTCCATCCGCTTCTTTTATACTGTCCTCCTCAACAATAGGAAGATCCTTCTTTTCAGACATATTTGTCTGCTTCAAACACTGTTGATACATATTTTTGTACATGTCTCGCTGTCTTAAAAGGCCCTCTAACATTTTTGTTTGTCTGTCTTGCGCGGCTTGCATATCTCCCAACTGTTCTAAATACTTGTCTAATTTCTCTTTCATTTCGCCAGAATTTATTTCGTCGGTTGCTCTTTCAATTTCTTCCTGTCTTGATGATAAGGTACGGACTATTGATAGTAATTTTTGATTATTTTCTTGCAGTTCTTCAATGTCTTTGAACGTCACAAGTTTCTTACTAATAATTTCAGACGATGCAAGATTATCCACATCCATCGCGCTTGAAAATTCATTCGAGTGGAGAACTGTCCCGCTCCTACTCTCTTGAACTTCCTTTAAAAGGAAGCATACTTGTCTTGCTAAATCTGACAATTCTGTTTTCAACCTTTGATTTTCTTTAGTATGATGTTTAGCAATACGATTTGCTTCGTCTGCCGTCTCTTGCAATTTATTATTTTCTGCTAGAAGTTCGTCTAATCTTGATGTGAGAGTTGCAATATTAGTCATAGCGGTTTCATAATCTTCGCGTTGTTGTTGTAAAATGGGTGCTTTATCTTCTAATTCGCGTAAAATTATATCCATTTGAGATTTCAAACGTTCGTTTTCTTCACGTTCTGAAGTTAATTCATTTGTAGCATCGACTAATTGTGTATAGATTTGAGTAAGACTCAAACCTTTTCTAAGCACACGACTAGCTATGGCTGCTGTTGGTGCAAGTTGTTCAACCGCTTGATCCAATCTCTCTTGTTTAATATTTTTAAGTAATTCATTTGCATGATCCAGTTCCTTTGAAAGTTCATCTATTTTTTGTTCTTTTTCTTCCAGATTTTCTTTATGCTGTAACTGAAGTTGATTATGTGTAGTCTCTAACGTTCCATATTGTTCGGTGGCGTGTTCAAGTAATTCCTGAAGTTCTTTAACTGCATTACTAAATTCTTCAGCTTTCGCATTGGCTTCGTCGGCCATTCCTTTGTACAGATCAGCAAGTCTGGTTTGAGCACTAATTTCTTCTCGATAGGAAGCATGTATAGAAATTTCGTGGGAACGCTGTTCTTCTAATTTTTGAGAAAGTTCGTCGCATCGTTTTTGAAGTGTAACATAAGATTCCCGCAATTGTGACATTGCTTCGTTAGCGATACGTAATTCTTCGTCCCGTTGTGCCAAACGTGTGTCTGTTAAAAGAGCTCGTGCTGAAGCCTCTGCTCTGGTTGCCTGCAATTCCGACGTTCTTTTCGCTAATTCTTCTTCAAAACCAGCCATTTGTTGCGCAAGAAGGACTCTTTCTTGCTCTAGCCGTTTTTCCTTAAAATCGAGAGTCATATCACGACTTCGGATTTCCTCTGTCTCTGCCAAAGCTTGACATTTTGCGGCAACAGCATTTTGTAGTTGAGTACTTAAGGAAGATAATTCGGTGTGCATTCTTTCAATTTCTGTATCTCGTCGTTCAACCTGTAATTGCAATGCATCTCTGTCATCCACAATTGTATCTCTGTGCCTGCGTAAATCCACATTTTCTTTCTCTAATCTGCAATAATAAATAATATCGAATTAGATATTAAAATTGCACGATACGAGATGTATTTTATAAAAATACCTTTTAACATTATCTTGTAATTTCTGTATTTCACCCTTTGCTTCATCTAAATTTGTTTGTAATTCGGCATTGTATTTCTCTACCAAGTCTAATTTTTCTTTACACTCTTTGAAGTTTGATTTTTCTTCAGTCAATTCTTTTTGTAATTTTTCCAGTGTTTGGTCTAAAGGATTAAACATTCAGTATAGAAGACAACAAAGACAGATTTATTATATATATAATAATAAACCTTGGATACAGAGGTATAGAAATTTTCTTTCTTTGAAATATGCAAATTTCTGTAACGTTAACTAATACGAGTCGTTTCGATATTGAGGAATGAAATGAAACAGGAGCGTTTGTATATAAAGAAAAAAATTGTTTATATCATTCGTATATACTATTTAAACTATTCAACGATCACGGTATATCCTCCCGAATAAAGGTTAACTCCTTCGTGTAAATAAACCGGGCAATCGTTATCTCAGAAAACGGTATAAAATTCAATTGAAGCTTACCATAATTTTTCCTATTTGTTTCGAAAACTGCTTTAGCCGTTATGTATTGTTCAAATTTTTCATTGAAATACGTGTTTAATTTCTTAACAATTCCTTCCGGAATTTGCGTTAATTCTTTGTCACTCAAAATTTGTCTCAACGCATTATGCTCGTTCTCTTCTGTTTTTTCCATCTTCTTTGTTAGACGTTATTTATAAAATCGAGCAAATCTTTTTCCAGTATTAAACTCGTATTTCAAGAACAATTACGTTCGATCGAAGGCACATTTGATACCACATTCAATACCTATCGCTCTCCTCTTCGAAAATGCTGTAGACTTTATCGAACTGACGACGCGGCTTACTGGAAACTGTACAATATACAACATACAACGTTCCGATCAACGCGTTCCGTTCTGGTAGCGCTAGTGTATCGTTTAGCAACTAAATAATATTCATAATTGAATTACACCAATTCATCTGTTGTTATTATATATCGTTAGCATAATTACATAAATAACAATTTCTCCAGGTAGAATCTTCACCTAACAAAAATATCTTCTATTCTCTGACTTTGATTTAATCTATTTCTTTTTCTCCTTTCCCTCTTTCCCGCTTTTATTACAAAAACAATTACAATGAGAAGAAAGTAATCATTTATTGTGTTGATATACATAAGCAAGTATACGAAATTGTTTATAAAATAATTGCATTTCGAATAACTACATGTTTTATTGCAACAATCAATTTACAAACATGAAAGTACAACATGCTGACCGGCATCTACTACTAATCGTCTATGTGTGTTCCTTCAATTAGTTTAATATTCCCAATTTTATAATCTATTCAATTGATAATTTAATGAAATCAACTTCTACATGTTAGTTAATGTAGTAAATTTATCATTTTTGTGTGATATTATTTAGTACAGCAATAATTATCGATCTTTTTAGTTAGTGGCGCCATCGGTGGCAAAACGCCCAAGTTTCTAGTTAAAAAAAGTTCCCGTTGTTTTTGTTAGATGGCGCCATCAACACATTTTTATTAATTAATTATTATTTCACATAAATGCATAATTAATACGATTTTTTGCTTGATGACACTCCAGTATATCCTTTTAATACAGTTTTTAAACATTTATCTGCTTTCATTTATCTGCAGCAATAATTATCGATCTCTTTAGATAGTGGCGCCATCGGTGGCGAAACGCCCAAGTTTCTAGTTAAAAAAAGTTCCCGCTGTTTCTGTTAGATGGCGCCATCGACACATTTTTATAAATGAATTTTTATTTCACACAAATGCATAATTAATACGATTCTTTGCTTGATGTCACTCCAGTATATCCTTTTAATACAGTATTTAAACATTTATCTGCTTTTATTTATCTGAAGCAATAATTGTAGTCGCTTTTGTTAGTGGGGCCATCTAGCAATAACAGTTGGGAACTAATTTCACTAAAAACTTGGGCGTTTTGCCACCGATGGCGCCACTGATGCTACAAAAACCAGTATTAAATAAAATATTTAAAAAAATGATAAATTGGCAAAATCACACATACGCTCACCATTGTATTATTTCCTAGACTTATTAGTTTATTTTATTTTATGTTAATTATAAGAAAAATGAGATATTAAATCAGTGTTCGTTTAACCAATGAGATTATTGGTGAATTCTGTTTGTGTGCACCAAATTAACCAATCACTGTAAAGTTTTAATGCAATTAAACAACAACTATTGCATGTAATTTTAATTGAAAAAGATTACAGATCCATGTTGTTTAATATTATCAAAATTTATAAACGTTAACCAGAGGTTATAGTTTAGGGTATGCGCACTTTCGTAATTTTTGTATGTGTTGCATCGTACACCTATTCTTTTGCGATTGAGATTTAACTTTGAAATAATTACGTACAAGACTTCTTTTAGATTGAAAATCCTCGACAGTGCTCGATGTAATAGTTTATTTTCTCAATCACTCTTGATAATCACTGTTAAATCACAACAAAATTTTTGGTTAAGTATCGTATCAAGACATTGGAATTTCGTACATGTTATCAGGTAAGTCAATACATTATTTAATTAAGGTTAATGACATCAATTAATTCTAAAACAAGAAACCAATGGATATTTTCGATTTATACGAGAAACAAATAATTCTAGAAAACTTTTCGATTATTCTTATATTTATTTAAGCATAAATAAGTTACAAGTTACTTTTTATCTATCAAAACATATAGAGCATGATTTTACTTTGATGAAAAACGTTTCATAGTTGTTCTATCTGTAATAATAGACGTTTTCACAAAATGAAACTTCTTTCACTTGTCGATGCAAAATATTGTGTGTTTCAATATTTAAGATTCTAAGTTGAACTCTTGTATATGCTGCTTAACACATTAATAATATCTACAATGTAAACAAGATTAAATCTTTGCGTGTAAACATATTTCAAATATGTATATAACAAAATTTGTTGTAGAACACTATTACAGATGCCATACATTTTGGTACGTGGTAATCTTGCATCATATGGTCATAGATATCCATGGAGGGTTTTAGTATCAGGTCTTAAAGGTATAGTGCTTTTTAGAAGTTCGAGCTTTTTACCATCATTCATTTTTGTTCAGTAATATTATAATGGATTCAGAAATTTGGTACTAGATGCGCAGCACAGTACATTAAATCAAGTTGGAAGTAAAGTTATAACTAGAACATTTAATATGTAACAATAAGTAATTCAATACAGCAAGATGTATTATCAGGGAACAAAATTTAACCATGCTACTGTAAAATAATTTGATAGTATATCTTACACATAAATTTCGAAAACCCATTATATGAAAAAGAGGTTAAAAAGATATTCCTTTGCAAAAGGAAATTTGTTTTCAGAAATATAACGCAAGAATCATTTTCATTCATTCATACTGTTTCTATTACTTATAATTTTTTCGAATATTTTCGAATTATTGTTTTCCAATTCCTCGCCTAAAAACTATCGAATATTAAATATAATTTGTCGTTAAATAAAAATGGTGATTGGTTATGACAAATTGCGTTCGTTCTATCAACGATTTATTTTAAAATCGAATCTCTGTATGAATCACGATATTACGCGTGTGTTATCAGTGATTTATAGTTTTCTTTTTTTTATAAACATACGATCTGATACGATAAAGAGATAAAGTGAATCACGTAGATCATGATTCGAAATCGAGTACGGGATTTTTCGTTCGAAACATTGAAGCCTTCTTTGACTTTCGTCGGTTTCAATATATATGGTGTACGTAAGAATCGAATCGTTGAAAACGAATGATTTAAAATAATTGTGTTGTAGCATCAGACATAGAACAACTGACTCGTTTTGCTTCTGGGGGATATTGCGATGACTCGACAATAGTATACTTGCAACATCCTTGTGTGATATTAACAGCTTTAGAGGTTCTTGGTTATAAAGTCGTCGCATCCTCGAGTACCAGTGTTAAACAAGACTATAATGAATACATGTGGACTATGAGAAAAGATTTTACCGAGCCTGAACCCGAACCTGTTATTAAGGCAGGTATGATGTACTATTGATTATTATCGTTTCGATTGTACGATCGAATTCGTTATACATCGAATAAATAGTATATGTGGTTTTCCTTGTGTAAAAGATGAATGGGTTTATTATATTTATTTTTTTACTTGAAAATTAGAATTTTATAAATTTGACGAAGTAACCACATGATGTGGTACTATTTAAGTTAAAAACAAGAGGAAAGAATGTTATCAAATATCCATGTGTGTATGTGTGTGTAAAAGATTAAACATTACAATAATTTTTTTTTTTTATTTTTTTGAAACGTAAATGATATTGAATACATATCGTAATCAAATTACAATCTGATATTTTTTTTTTTACCGACTTGTTTATTCGTTTTCGTACTTTTCTGTTAGAGTTCTCTACTTGTAGAACGTTGATTAAAGTTATAACTTTAATGTTTCGTATGATACGGTTATAGTGTAACTTTCGTATCTTTGAACAGGTGTTTTTTGTACGATCATTGAGATTTACCAATTTATACGAGATTTTAATACATCTTATAAAATATAACGAACTATAAGAGACTTGTTTAGCGTTCGTTGCTAGCACATTATTCTCGTAGGAATGCCAAGAAAGACGAGTATGTTTTTATACAGGTTATGTGTGGTGGTAGCTGACGTTTTAATTTGATGCCAGATATGACAGATCAGATGCTTCGTATTAAATAACGATTGTTTTATCTGATAGTGACGTATATCGTGTATTATTTAATGTGATGTACGCATAAAGCTTTTGTTATTGCGTAAATCAGTACCACCAGATTCTCTCCACATTATTAATTTCTATTAATCTTGATTAGACACGTGAAATGTTTAATTGTACGATTATTGCTCTCTTTTTTCGGAGGGTAAACTTGTTAAATTGAAGTTATAAAAGTGACTTTGAGAAATAATTTAAAAAGAATACATTTGAAAGTTCATCTTAGGGTGATTTATAAGTTACTAAAATTTGAATTACATGTTTTATGCTGTGCTTTTAATGTATCTATGATCATAGTGCAAAATTATATTGTATTAAAATTTTGGTACTTCTCAAGTTTTGTGTTTATTGTATTGTATACTAGTAGAATGTATTTTAGTTTTGATTCCGTATAAGAACAATATTTAATGTAATATTTACAATAAAGAAAGGGACACTTACTTTTTATTATATTAAATAATATTTGTATGTCAACTGAAAAAATAACAAAATATAAGAAGTGCATAGTGTGAAATATTGCAAGTAAATCATGGTAAAAAAACGTGGAATTGTGTGGAATTATTACGATAAGAAGATGGCTGGTTCTCAGGTGATTGCATTTTGTAAATTTTGTAATCAGTCGTATATTCAGAATGCTACTCGAATGGAACGACATATGGAAAGGTGTCCAAAGTGCCCAGAAGATATCAAACAACAATTCATACAAGTAGCTCATAACAAGAAACATAAAGCTAACAATCTTGATAATAAAATAAACAATGGTTGGCCAAAGCAGGAATCATCTGTAGATCACAGTATAACTGATAATGAATTGGATGATTTGGATGATTGGAATTATAGAAATCAGTCTTATTCGAATGAAGCATCTAATATAGTACAACAAAATATGGATCTGGTGATACAAAATACAGAGCAAACTTGGGCAAATCGAAATAGCACAGTCGAAAACAATGATACGGATACAAGTTCAGTCAATAGGAATTGGGAAACAAATCAGAATGATACTGGATCTGTTGTACCTGGTAATATGAAAAGATCTTCTCTTACGAAAGTTCTAAGTTATAAACTTAGTTTTAGGTTACATTTAGATGGATTACATAATACAATTAGATCTCAGAGAGTTATTTAATACAAATGTTTAAGGAATTTTTGAATATGTCATATAGCTGGACCTGAGGAAAGGACAGGTTTGGTTCATCAGAGGAAATCGTATAATCCTAGAAGAATATCTCAATGGCCAATTTCTTCCATGCATGCATCCGATTGTTCACCTTTGCAAAGCAAAATATACCAGGAGCAGTTATTAGAAAGACGTGCCTTAAGAAGAGCTGCAGAATTGGAATTACGACGTAAAACATTGGAATTAGAAAGGTTCCAATGGGAGTATGAAAGAGATAAAATTCAAACTGAAGTTCGTTGGGCACATGAAACCCGTATGATGCAACTTAAAGAAGAACGAGAAAAACAAGCCATTGAACATAATAGAACAAGGACAATTTCACATGTGGTGTAACCAATTGTAAATAATGACTTATATCTACTGATAATGAACAATATTATCGCATCTCTGAAGTATAGAAACAGATTTTTATAGAAGATGAAACCATTCCTATTCAAACAAAATGCACAAAAAGATAGCGACAGAATATATAAAAATATATTATATGCTGTGTAAAGAATATGACTTATGTTTATAAATAATTTTTTATCGAAAGTTTTCATTTAACAATTGGAAAATGTCTTTTAACTGCACTGAACCATGCGAATAAAAGAAGAATGTACTAATGTGCTTTTATAAACATTCAAATTTGTTGTTTGTATTTTATAGTATAATAAATTTAAATTTATTTTTTATATTTTAGTATGTATAATCCAATTTGTAAATGAAGCTAATATTAAAACAGTTTTATACAAATGATAAAAATCCATATACATCCGATTAATCTTTATGTATTTGAAAAACTAGTTTTCATTTATACTGTGTATTTCTTGAGTAATGTTGTTGAAGTAGCATTTTAGATAAATAAATTTTTGATGTCATTAAAAGTAACGAACAATGCACATATTATGTTGACTTCTTTCCTCTTTTATAACTTATAAATAAGTATATATTCGAGTAACAATGTCTATCAAGAACATTAATTCTTTTCATTAGTTAAAGTACATAAAATAAAGAGATTAAAAAATTGAACGCAAGATTCTGTTTACACAAGGGTGACACGAGAAAAATGATATCCGACGGTATGAGATTAGGTTAGATGTTTTTACAATAATACCATAGACATAATATTTTTCTTTTAACAGTAAAAGACAACGAAGTCTAACAACCCTTTCAGTTCAACAATGTCGCAATCAGGGAATGCTACAGCCGCAAAATTAACCACCGTAATGAGCGACGAGAATTACTATTACGTCGGCGTAAAAGCATCCCCTTTTGCGAGTGATTGTGTTGTTTTCGGCTTAAATCCGGACGAAATATTGGCTCTCTCCAAGCGCTTTCCAAACTCTGGTACAGATGTGGTCAACGGCGTTATGATCAAAGGTTAACATCAACAATTTCTATATACATTTTGTTTAAAAAGTTAATGTAGTTTAATTGCTACATTTTCTCCGTGTAAAAATTTACGTGACTTAAGAAGCTCGATATGTTTCGAATCAAAGTCTTTGTACATATGAATATTAATTGAAATCTCTTAATTTATGACACGAAATTTATTTCAGGACCACCTTTTTGCATCATTAATGCCCTGGCAGAGTTAGGATATCGAGTTATCTGTAGTACAGGAGAGGCCGAGATACTCTGGACTCTGCAAAGAGAGCTATAAGATCAACAATTGTTCTCAGGATTAAAATTTGACAGACAGATATGTACATGCATATTTAAAGTATGCAGGTGCAGTTGTCCATTATTAACGAAGTATTAAATTATTTACCAAAAATGCATACACAGAACACACGGATATGCGAATTAGTGTGTTCATTTTTGTTATTGTATTTCGATCGATACTTTTCAAACTTCCTTTAGGGATATGTGCCTTTTATAGGATGAATTTATATAAATAGACGTACAAGAATGATTTTTACCGATTTTCGTAAATTCGTAAAAATGTAGTTGACAGTAAATTGCAGTTATTTTGTATTGTTTTATACTTAAATTACAATAATCGAGTCCATAGATTGTTTTCTACTTCGATAACAATTAATAACAAAATTACGACAATGATAAGACTGTACGGGTACAATTTATGACATTTTCTACATTTCCTCCGATTAAAGTATTTTGTTACGGCTGTTCATTTATCCGACATGTAAAGTGGCATGAAAAGCAATTATCGAACGGATAGATACGCGAGTAGAATTATGTAACGTTATTTGCACATATAACAAAAATAATAATTTTAAATTTTATTTAATCTCTTTTAATTTACACAGAATCAAGATTCGCGAAAACATAGTGCAATACATTAATCTGCCTTGTGTTGAAACAATTTTAAGGCATTTTATACCCAGCTATTTTTACGATCGAATCATAACGTTTCGTATTATTGTTTTTTGAGTATATATTTGTAATCCTTGTATTGATATGAAATATACGGAATCAAAACTATTGTTAATATTATGTAGTATGATAAAAGAATTTTTATTACGACTAGCATTTATTGGATTAATATATTAATCAATAAGGTAGTAATTGTTAGCGCAGCATTACGCTTGTCGATGTGAAACAACTTGTAGCAATTAATTAAAGTGCTCTACTTATATACAAAGTAATTGAAAAATAATATTATTGTATAAAGGCCGATTTTCTGTAACGGCCTTATTTTCATAGGCATTTTCAATATTCTTACGAATTATAAAATTGTGTACACAACGGTGTAGACAATTTTTGCATATTTTGCATATTGTCAATGAATGTTGATTAATTAAAGAATATAACGACGTACCATAATCTAAGAATATTTCTAACACTTTCTTCGTGGCTCGAGTTTATATTTCTTTTAAAAAGGTTAAGTGTAACCTCTACTTTTTTGGTGAAATGTTAGGCAGGTGAGATTTATTCAGATACTCGTGACTACGCACACGATAAACATGGAACACAGTCATGGACATAATGATCAGAATGTATGCTGCAGTTCGGGTAACGACCTCGGTATTCGTCAATCTCTCGTAGAAATGGAGTTTGAACGTGGTATATGGTATGCAGGTAAACAATTAAAGTGTAACTGATGTTATTGACTCTTGTGAACATGTTGTAGAGGACTTGTCCTGAAATTATGTAATTTTTAGCGCAATATAACGATTTGGACCGTGTGAAAACCTTGCTGAAGAAAGGTATTTCAGCCAATGTCGAAGATTCCGCGGGATATACAGCCTTACATTACGCATCTCGAAACGGACATTACGAAATGTGCAAAATATTGTTGGAGAACGATGCGAAAGTTAATGCACGGACTCATTGTGGGCACGCTACTGCTCTGCATAGAGCAGCAATGCAAGGTCACGTTAACATTGTTCAACTTTTATTGAAATCCGGCGCAGACTCTAATTTAAAAGATGTAGATGGTTACACTGCTTTACATAGAGCATTTATAGGTCGTTCGGAGTCTGTTTGCAAGCTTTTGATACCATGCACAAACTTAACATTGTTGAGTAACAATCAACAAAGTGCAGAACAATTGGCAAAGGAAAACTGTCCTAACATCTTACCATTTTTATCCGAATACATAAATACAGAATGATAAATGAAGGACAATCAATAAACCATACAGTTTATTTACCACAAGAAGGTGAATGTATAAAAACAAAATCGTAGAATCAAAAAAAAAAAAAAACTCGAGCATATTAGCAAAGTTAAAGAAACTATCAGTGTGAATAATATACATAAATGTATTTTTAATGTTAATAAATTCTCCTGACCCCTATGTATAAAAATTGTTGGGAACGCTATGAAAAATAAATTCGCAAAGTAAATGTATGTACACTGATAAATATCTTGAAAACTTAATGTGACGAATAAGAGTAAAGATATATTCGATACCGTTCTTTCGATAATTACGATACAAATAAGAAAAAAAGTTGTCGAAAAATACAATCGTCGACTAATAAATGTATCAGTTATCCTTCTTTGTTACATATACTCATCGTTTAAATTAGCTTGACAATTTGCCCGTTACCGAACTAAATAATTAATATGCATCAAGCTTCGTGAAGTTTCATTTTACGACATAGGACGATACTTTTTCTTCGTAATAGAGAAACGAATACCGATAAGAAAGGAATGCACGCGTTATTCGATCAAGCGATAAAGGAATAAATTTACAAATAAAGCCGATGGATGTGCGTCGTTGTATTCGTCTCGTTCCATGTGCTCGTCGCCCGTCGGCCGTCGGAACGGAGAGGGGTCGTGCACTTGATATTGAATCGTTCGTGCCCGGTCGTTTCCTCTCGGCGAGGCTCGGTAATCGTCGTGAAAATTCGACGGTACTCGATGAGTTGCGGTACGCGGAGCGCAGTACGGCCGCCGGAGCCCCCTCGCGATAAACGGTGCTGCCACCTACCGGAACACCTCCCGTCTTCTGTACGACTGCAATCGTTGCATGGAGTCAGTCGTTTCACGAATACCGCGGGTGGTTTGCGCGAAGGCTCGCCGCCGCCTTTAGCCGTTCCGCGACGGGATCGTCCGTCGTTTCGCGGTCCGAGGTTTCGTCTGCGTGTCTTCGACCACCTTTTCCCGCTTTGGAATTCCGGTGCGATTTTGCTCGTCGATTTGAGTGACAATCGCGAGCGATGTAACCGTGCCCTGACGTCACACGGCTAATCAAGTGCACACACGAACGCAAACACTGGCGCGCGCGCGCCTGCCACTCGTGTCCGTATACAGTGTATACTATACACGGACGGCCTGCGTAGCTGCGTGCAGTATACTACGTGCGAACACGTATAGGGCCGTGCACACGAGCGAAACCGATAGAGCTCGAAGAAGAGGGAAACAGCGTGATCACGAAAGATAGAGGAGAAAGAACGGAAACTGTGAAGATAAGAAAGAAAGAAAGAGATATACATATATATGTATATGTATATATATGTTAATATATATATATATATATATACAGAAGCGTATATATGTTTGATATCGAGAGAACGGTGTTAGAGAAAAGGAGTGAGGCGTAAGAGACGTATACACGGAGGACATTTCACACTTGCACACGTCTGGTACGCGCTTGCGAGCCTTTCGCTTTATAAAACATTACGTGCCCAGGTATTACACGGGAAAAGACGAGTCAGTGTGTGCCCCGGACGTTCCGAGATACACGACGGATCGACTTTTCTCGAACGTCGTTGTTTTTGTGGCCCGTGCTTGCGAGGGATTTCACGTTTTCACGACACGTGCAAGACAAAGCTGTGAAATCGAATAAAGAAGACGGAGAAAGAGCGAGAGAGAGAAGTGTCTACATCTCGTGGCGCCCCGTTGTGTTTTTCTACGGAAAGCTGAGCTCAAGAACCTGCCGTCGTGAACTTTCCGAATGGAAAGAAAGAGGGATTTACGCGACCATGATAAATAATATAAAATCCTTCTCGGGCGGCTCGTGATACAGAATCGGCGAAATTCAACGAAGAGGCGAGGGAGGACCTTGAATGGACCGACACCGATGGATGGACAAGTTTTATCCCAATCGAACCGGTTAGTGTAATAATTTTGTGTTTATCGTTCGACATTTTTCCTCGCTACTGTTACGTGTGAATTTTTTTTTGATCGTAAGCACGGGATTGCGCGTGTGTCTGTGACATGGCTGCGGGTGTACGTTGTTTCGTGCAATAATAAGAAAGTGGGGTCTCCGCGTTCCGTTTTTATTAACTTGTCGGACGGTCCACTGCTTTGAGAGTCAAGTTCGTCGCGCTTCGCTGTACGCGCCGTGTCTGGCGGTCGCGCGCGCGCATACTTGCTCGCGCTTTCGGTCGCGCTACGCGACAAGCTTTCTATTCGAAGCGAGATGAAACGTTTCCTCTTCGTGTTATCGAGAACCATTGCTAAGGGTTAACATCGAATTAACCGACGGTTGCATCGTTCCTTCTGCGAGACTATCGACGGATCCTTGAACGTTTCGTTCGAACGCGCACGAGTACGGCTACTCGTGGCGAAAGATGTATTCGATTCGATTATTCGTGGTTTCATAACCTTAAAGATCGAGGTCGAAGGAGACGATAGAAAAATTAGGCGTTAAAAGATGGGAGAAGCAATCGAGTAAATGAATTCTTTGATATATTTATTTTATTTTCTTTTTATCCGTGACGTCTTTACATAGAATTAACTCGAATAATTGTATCGAGAGGTTAAGCCTGTAGAAAACTTGTTTCTCTTTTCATCGTGCGACGATAGCAGACGAGAAAGCGAAACAAAGTCGGTGATAGGAATAATAATGAAAAATAAGAGTACTTTATCACGGGTATTTCAATCGTTTAATAGAATTTTTCGTTCACGTGCGACACGTAACAATCGCGAGTGACAGAGATGAACGATAAATTGGATACACAGCGAGAACGTTGTTTCGATGTTTACCGTTTTTACGCATTAATACGATTCTTAATCTTTATGTAAAAGAACTTTATCGCGCGAATATTTCGCTACTGTTCCCCGCGAATATATTTTCGCGTGTTTATCTCGAGCTGTCAGCTTAACCCTTTCGTCCTGAAATTCTCGAAGACTCGAAAGATAGGATATTTTTATATTCGTATCAAGTGGCAAATAATAAATTGATGAAAATAATTGAACATTTTAAACGTTTGAGAATTGTTATCGTGTTGTTTCCACTGCAAATATGTATTTTGCATTGCATAGTTCTTATCGTGACGAAGTTATATAGATTTCGAAGCTTCGGTTACAGTAACACTTGTCGCTGTATCGTAATGGCATTTAAAGTGAAACGAATTTTTCAAGACCGAAGGAAACGGATGCGTATTCATTGATTCGAAGATATAGATGGCAGTAACAGTTTGTTAAATTATTCAAAATGCTTAGCCATATGGTTACAGTGGGAATGAAAGGGTTAAGCGTCGTCGACGATATCGATCAACTTTTCCTAAACGTGCCTCGGTCTACATATGTTTGGAAGCAGAATGGGGTGTGGACATGCGCGTATACGGAGCATTGTATTAGTAGTGCGTCAAGTGCGACGCCATGTGATGCGCGAGATTATGATACAGCAATAAACGGTCCTCGGCTCGACCAATATTTCCCGCTTGTAAAAGATTTTCGAATTAACGCCATTAAGTATATAATCCGCTTATTATCTGGAACGGTAAAAATAGATGACGATAACTCCGTGAAACGGGACATTCGGCTGTCGCACGATATTGAACTTGGTCACACCTATACGTCGAAGAATCGATAAAAATACCCCCGGTTTCGTTTCGGACGCGGTCATTATATATCTGTACTTTTTGGGATTGTTAGTGTCGCATTAGAACGACAGGAGGACGACGAACATAATAAAAATCGAATAGTATTAATTTTTCACGAGCGCGAATTTTACAGATGATGATTTTATTTCATCGGTCTCACTTTCTATGTTATCCGCGGATGCATTGTAAAAATATCGAAAAGTCGTACATGTGGGGATAATTGTACCTACGGTAGCGTTTCCTTTAAATTGCTTGTATTACATTATTCTCGTTGGAAATTCACATTAAGGCGTCTGGCCACTCTGAGCGCTCGCCAGAGGGATGCTATTCTTAGCAAAAAAATTAATCAAGTAATCGCAAAAACCCAATTGCTACTCTCTTGCGACAAACTCCAGAAACAATCTAATATTTTTTTTTTCTTCTTTTTCACATGCAACCTAAAGTATATAATGATGGGACAGCCCACGCGCGTTTCGTGCCGAAGGCCTTCGCCAAAATTTTCGAACCGCCGCCGTTTTTTTTTTTGTTATCTCAAAAAATTTGTCATGTGTTCATAAAACCGTTCTTTAGTATGTGTCAAAACATAAAAATATTTTTTTCTATATTTTCGCATTTATGAATTTTTTTAAGAATTAGTACCCATCTGGCGAACGCTCAGGGTGGCTGGCGCCTTAATAATAAATTAAAGAATACTAGGATAATGCGTTTTGTCTTCTGCTATTGACATAGTATGAGAGATCTCGGCACACGCTGTTCGAGAGGTTAGAAAACGCGCGTTCAAATACAAACGGTACTGTAGTTTGTCTGAAAATAATTGATTTGTATTACTTTATGATACAATATAAATATAATAGATATAATAACGATTAAAAATCAATGTTTAACATAATTTGTTTTTTATTTTGATGTAAAATTGCGAACAATTGTAATATTTGAAATACTACGCCAGATCTACTACTACGTGAATCAAGCGCCAATAGTAACTCTATATTGACTTACAGCGTAACTGTAGAGCCTCCTTAAAAGTAATATTTCGTTTTCACTCGTTGCTCGTTACATCGTTCGCTAATAACGTTTTAATTGTCAGGATTCACAAGGTTACGAAGCTCTCCCCGAGACCCCGCAAAACGGAAGCTTGCCGAAGAGGACGAAACAAGCTTCCGGAGTTGGACCGCAACGAAACGATCCTCGAGGGAGATAATAATTCGTCGACGTTTGCGAGGAAGACGTCTTTTCCTTGGTAACTCCGGAAGAATTGCCTGTCGCTGAATATTTACAAGGGACTCCGCGTTTGGAAAGGGAATAGAAAACCGATCGTTCCCGGCCAGTGACAGCGACGGCTTAAACGAGAAAAAGGGAAACGACAGGGACGCTTAAGGTTTCTATTCTTCGCCGGTAGATTACGCGTACGGCACGAGAAAAAGAGACGACACGGGAACGTCTTGGCTTGGACGCGAGTAGTGTGAACGAGTGGGTGAGAAAGTAACGTCGAAAAGTGAACACGATGTTCGACGATGGTGAGAAGGAAATGAAGGTGACGGTGCTCGGTCGATAAGAAGAGTTACGCGTAGTGCCAAGAAAGTAAATAGAGAGAGAGAGAGAAGAAAAAAAGTGTACTCGGTTGGGGGATATTTTCGCGGCAGTGATCCCGGTCGACAGTGTCGTGAATATTTCAATGACAGAACCGAATGTCGGTAAACACAGTGGAAGGGTACGGCTAGGACAATGCGATTAAGAACACGCGTTCAGTGTGTGAGCGTCGCTCGAGGAAAGGAAACTATTCGTCTTCGCTGATCTCGCGTTTGGTGACTTCGTACGAAATATTATTTTTGTGTTTCCTTTTATTTTACTTTCTTCCTCTCTCCCTCCCTCCCTGCCTACCACCTCTACCCGCGCGTGTTTCGTTTTCCGGACTCGCGAATCGAGGAACTCGAATCCCGAATCGCGCGGTTGTACACGAAATCGTCGGTACGAATATTCCCGCGCATTGACGGATTGAGGAAGTGTCGAGTGGTGATACATCAGTGGTGCGTTTCATTCGTCGTCGAGTGGTGAATATCGCGCGTTGTTAGCGGTGCGAGGGTATGGTGAAGGGTGGTGGTGGTGGTGGTGGTGGTGGCAGATCGCGTGACAAGAAAACGTTCGTCTGTGACTCTTTAAACCATTACCACGGATCTCCCCCGGCATTTTGACTCCGCAGCCATCCTCGATGAGAGGAGGCACATGTCCATTGCTGCTGCTGAAAATGCAGGGTGAGTACTCCTTCTCTCGATTTTCGCCTTTGCTCTTGTTTGTCATTCTATCGAACTAGGGATGTTCGATTCCGATTCGATTCTTTAGAAAATCGATTCTTTGGCATTTGATTTGGTAATTATAGAGAGAACAGGTACATCCTCACCGATTTCGATGATTTTTAAATATGTTGTAGAAATCAATCTTTTGAACAACTTTTTCCTATACGTATAACCGTCGCTCGGCCTCAGTTTCCGAGATATTTAGGAGGTATCGATTCTCTCATTCCGATTCAAGAATCGATTCCTTTCCGGTGAATCGAACATCCCTATATCGAACGAACGCGTTTACTCGTTTCGACCGATGGTCCTTTTTTATTTTTAATTTTCTTACCGACGCGTCGATGGCGCACGTGTCGTCAAAATGGCCACATTCCGCCGCGAATATTTACCAACGGATATTACCTTTTACTCGTCATCTATTGTTCGAACGAAACTTTGCCCACATCTGGTATTTATAGAGTTTGCACGTGTTCCACGCTGCGGGAGTTAATATGTAAAGTAAATGGAACTGTTACTATAGTTGCTTAGCACAATTAACCTCTTAAGTGAGGAATTACGCGGGCGAAAGTTTTATACTCGGTTCCTTCAGGCTCCCGTCAGTCGCCATTGTCTGTTTCTACGGTATGTTACGGTTTCGGGCATTTTTCGTGATTCGAATGACTCTTAAGAGGGGAGTCTGGCCCAGCTGATGTATTTTTCTAATGCATATAACTTCCAGATATAATTAATTTTTGTTATTGAAACTTTTATATATATATATATAAAGGAACTTTCAAAGAAGAAAATTTGACAGTGTAGATTTAATTTGAATGTATACATATATACAGGGTGTCCCAGGCTTAGTGATACAGCGCTTTAACTTGAAAACTATCGTTCGAATGAAAAATTTCAAATATGGAAATTGCATGGTAAAGTGGGGCTCGTGTTTCAGCGAGAAGGAATTTTTGTTAACTTTGTTATTTAACGAGATATGATGGTCAAGTTTCGTTTTTCAATTGGAACTATATATTTTTTTTCTACCATGCGATAGTAGTTTCCAAGATAAATTCATTAGCCTTTAATGTATTTACCCTATTTTTATTAGTTTTGAAGATAGACGGCTTCAAAGTTTGCTAATTTTCAAGGAAAAATCTCGGCGGTTCCATTGATGCAGTAAGCACCATGCGGTTCTTAAAATCGATATACGGAGGGTCTCGCTTGAGATTCTTCCCATTTTCCTCCGTATCGATTTTAAGAACCGCATGGTGCTTACCGCATCAATGGGACCGCTCGGGGCCGAACCGAGTCTTTTCCTTGAAAATTAGCAAACTTTGAAGCGTTATAGCTTCAAAACTAATAAAAATCGGGTGAATACATTAAAGGTTAATGAATTTATCTTGGAAACTACTATCGCATGGTAGAAGAAAAATATATAGTTCCAATTGAAAAACGAAACTTGACCATCATATCTCGTTACATAACAAAGTTAACAAAAATTCCTTTTCGCTGGAACATGAACCCCACTTTATCATGCAATTTCCATATTTGAAATGTTGCATTCGAGCGATAGTTTTGGAGTTAGAGCGCTGTATCACTAAAGCTGGGACACCCTGTAGATATAGTAGTCGCAAGGAAAGAATTCGATGAAAACTGTGGGATACGTAGAGCCCTGGGAAAACATCTGATAGGTAAAATCAGAAAATTTGTTTCTTTAGTAGGTACGTAAAATGCGTACGAACCTTAATTTGCAAGAAAAAATTGATAATTGGAAAAATGACGGCATAAACATGAAAACGAACGATACATGTCGGCCGTTACTTTGCAATAACTTTATGCTATAATAATAATTCATTAAGAGCCGAGGTTCATGAGCATATAAACTTAATTACCTTCAATTAAAATTTGATGAGCTATGCGTCCCACCGTTTTGACCGAATCCTTTCCTTGCGACTACTATATCTATACATATGTATACATTCAAATGAAATGTACACTGTCAAATTTTCTTCTTTTAACGTCCCTTTATATGTAAAAAAAAGTTTCAATAACAAACATTAATTATATCTGGAAGTTAGATGCATTAGAAAAATACATTAGCTGGACCAGATTCCCCCCTTAATAATCCCCTCAATAATAATAAATACGAAATGTGGTTACTACGTCTTTGTTTTTATTCCATTTTCTCCGTACAATGGATCGGGAATATTTTGATAACCGTCGCACGAATTTTTTAATCGTCACGTTGGGCGGTACAGTGGTTGGCGTTGAATGTAGGTCACTCACAGAAGAGTACATATCGTAATGTTTCACTTGCATCTACAATGATATCTGTGGGACTGAGTTGAGAGAGAGAGAGGGCAGGGAGGGTTCCTGAGGTCATCGTAGAATAAAAACGATATACATGCTTCTTACATGTGTCAGGTTAAATTAATGGACTGACTAAAGGGATTTGGTGCTCGGTTGCTTTGAAGTGTGTCTTGATTCGTGCTCACATGTCTGATGCATTCGGGAGCAATTTGGAATTTTACTTTTATTCCCTGGACGCTCCATTACTATTTTTCTCCGTGAAACTAATTAATTTTACACGCGTACATGTTTTTTTTTCATACATCGGGTAGAAATGAATTCTGTGGCTTTATTTACACGTGGATTGTTTCAACATTTAGTTTTCCAATTAACTTGAAAGTTGCAACGGTTTTTCTTTATAAATAAATGATACATTTACCTTAGAAACAGAATTAATTTCTACACCTAATACTATTGTAATACATTTAAAGGAACGAGAGGTATGCGCATACTTATCGGTTCTTATTTCGAATTAAGTCAGACATTTCAAGAATTATATAGGTCAAACGTATAATATATGGTTAAAATTTAAATTTTAGGAATCGTTGAATAATCGTTGCAAAAGAAATGCACGCGAATCACTTTCAATAATTCCGCCGTGATATTATCGGGTTAACGCTGTGCTCTTTATCTTCCATGCTTTTAAAAGCTCTAGTGCACGATATTGATCTCCAAGCTATGGTATTTCGCGATAAAGAACTTGAAAAGTGACGCAAACTGAGACAGGAAAAAAAGTAGCCTCTCTCTCTCTCTCTCTCTCTCTCTCTCTTTAAACTATAAACGTGACTCGCGTTACGCTGGCTTATCATTTATGGTAATTTGATATTCTTAATCTGAATTCCGATAAACGTTTACCAAACTCGGTTGTTTATCTCTGCGTTAGGTCTATTAAACAATTTAATAGAACGATGGTAATAGAATTCCAGGGAATGTTTCATTGTAAATATGTATATAAATGAACTTTACGCGTGTATATATTTAGAATGAAAGATTTATTTGGTAACATCAATCCTATCGTTTAATTTCTACTGGCGTATATATTCGGTATATGTCGCGCGAAATTTTTTAAGACCTCATGCTCCATCCGCGTGCACCGAAATACAAAATTACATTCTCACAGGGAATGAGCAAAGGATAAGGGACGGTGCATCATCCGTCGTTATGTTTGAGTTAAAAAATTTAAGAGCTCTCCCTTTGAGAGGTTGAATTGTGCCGACACCTGCTGCCCCCTTTTTTTAATTTTTTACCGACGGAAACCTTTTGCATCCAACCTCTTCCAGCTTCCACTGAACCTATCTCGATCCGCCTACCTGAGAATGCCTCCTTCGTATCCCGAGAGCGCCTTCCGCATACACGCTCAGGGGTGTACGCTGCCTAAAACTATCTCGTTGCTTGTTTGTCGTACATCGCGGCTCTATCAATATTAATACTTTCTCCGGCGGTGTTTGTACAGGAAGTAGGTTCACTATTAATAATCGGGGCAATAATCGAGGTGATTTACATAATTTTTCCTTCCATTTTTCCACGCGATAAATAGAAGGAATATGCCGACAAGTGATCGTATAAAATTGACGTTATCGTTAAGAAACACGACTCAACGGGACACAGCTATCGTTATAGCGTGAAAACGATAGTAGCATTTTTAGACACTATTAGACAACCCGTTCGATAAGAAAGTTGCGTAATGATACATATTCCCTAGCTTTGTACTGTCGTTTCGTGCTACCGATACACAGTGCGCTTGCGTAACAGCCGACGGGACTAATTCGAAACAGATGACACGAAACGTCAATGTATTCTCGCGTAAAAGTCTACGTACGATGTCGTATATATCTTCGCCAACTTTGAGCGGATCGACTTGAAATTTTCAGGCAATTGCTTCTGCCATCCTACATCTTAACACTTTATCTACCGGGCTATTTAAAAGCAGACTTTAACTAGCTGGTTATTGTTTCTCGCTTCAGTCATGTAGCTATTCGTGTTTATTTTGTGTGCGACCCTTAACGGGCCACACAAGGAACTTCCCGATTTCCGATTACAGCGCCATCTATCGCGAATAAAAAAAATGTTTGAAACTAGTGTTTCGAAAAGGTCTCATAGCCAGCTTTCACAGTGCATGATAAAAAATGAGGTGTTCCGTTAAAAAAATCATGTTGACCTTGACGTGACTTTGACCGGTCCTTTGAAGGTCAAACGGACACGATCGTTCAATAGAATTTTTGAAATACTAAAACATTTCTCTAAACCATTTTTCCCACAAATGTTCCATTTTGGAAATATTTGACTGTTTCCATACTTTTAGAGCACCCTGTATGTATATATACATGTATTATATACGTATAAATATAATAATAATAATAATATATGTATATATATTATTTATTTCCGTTTAGTTATTCGCTCATAAATTTGTATTCTCCCATCTAGATTGCGTTATTGAGTTAAGTTTTCTTAAAAAAACTAAAAAATCACTGGACCGAGTTAGAACAAAATCCAATCAGCTCTAAGTCAGATTGATACACATCGATTGCATCGTCGATCATTTTGATCTCGCTATTAGTTCTTTTAGAAAACGTTAACGAAAAATTTGTTTACATACGTACATACATACGCGCGCGCGAACAATTTGTTAACAATAGGCTAAAATTACTGCAATGACCTTGAAACATGGAGATCTGCTAAAAAATCGATTTTTCATTTTAGGGGCAAATACAATAACTTCCCTATAAATCGGGAAGTTAAATAAAAAAAAAGAATTTTCTACAGTAGCATATGCCAATCTAGCCTGTACAACAATAAGTCCTCCGTACTGTTACTAGTTACATCGAAAGCCAAGTCTGTTACCAACCACTGAACACTGTTCGTAGACAACCATCGACACATTAAATAAATTCGAATAACCAAATACTGCGATTAAAAAGCTTATAAATAGGCTCCCGGTAAATAAAGTGTTAAGAAATCGGTAACAAAAAAGAAAACACGATTTTTCACGAAATATCAAGATAATTCGGCCGGGCATACCCTCTCGTTGATCGAAAGTAGAAATTTTTCGGTTTCATGGAATCGTTCATGGGTCGTGTAGCCTCTCGAGAGTGGTCGTTTCTATCTGATTAAGGATGCGTTTAGGTAATAAGCTTTATGCGTGGCTCGTAATCCCCCCTTCCGCCCCGCCCCGCCCCCTGGCGATATGTTTTATTAGCTCGTAAATAAAGCCTTAGAGACACCGGTAACGGCTACGTGGAACAGTACATTCGAAAATAACAGCCTCCGGAGCGAATTCCTTGACTCGCTTTCAGGCTCGCCGAACGAAGGATAAACGAGCACGGCCGGGCAAGCCTCTCTCGCGTGTCTCCGACGTATCAATTCTCTCGTATTAAACGAGATGCAATACGCGTATCGAAAAACAAGACGTATCCACGGGTCGTCGAGGAAATTGTAGAGGCACGCGAAACATAAGATAGAACGCGGACAAGCGCGGCACGTCGTCCGACGGTCGAAGCCGATCGCGGTGAGAGTCGCGTGCGAGCCACATGTAGCGAAATAGAAACTTGGCTCGGTGTTGCGTGGGCGTGCGGATCGGTGCAACTACGGCTATATAACTGATTCATCATCTGACGAGGACGATGTATCCATCCATCGCTGGCCATTACCGGTCTACGTGAACGGGCCGAGTAATTAAATCTACGCCGTTCATCAGTGGCCCCGGTACTACGGAACGAAGCCAGAACAGGAATTAGAGTAGGGCTGTTGCTATTCGAATAACTTAACCCGTTCGCGCAACAATTTATTTTAACCACCTGGCTCTTGGAATAAGGATATTAGAGGCTAGACGGAATTAGGTTCGGTAATTGCTGGAGCTTTCGGATATTTTTGTCTACGTTGGAATAACGCGTGGTTTATTGACGGTTCAAGTATGTCCTTATTATCTGTTGAAGTGGTCAGATTGATAACGCTCTTAATAAGAGTGGAATACCACGCTTCGAGGTAAAACCAGTTGTCTACAGGGTGTCCCAGTCTTAGTGATACAGCGCTCTAACTTGAAAACTATCGCTCGAATGCAAAATTTCAAATATGGAAATTGCATGGTAAAGTGGGGCTCGTGTTTCAGCGAGAAGGAATTTTTGTTAACTTTGTTATTTAACGAGATATGATGGTCAAGTTTCGTTTTTCAATTGGAACTATATATTTTTTTTCTACCATGCGATAGTAGTTTCCAAGATAAATTCATTAACCTTTAATGTATTCACCCGATTTTTATTAGTTTTCAAGCTATAACGCTTCAAAGTTTGCTAATTTTCAAGGAAAAGACTCGGTTCGGCCCCGAGCGGTCCCATTGATGCAATATAAGCACCATGGGGTTCTTGAAATGGATACGGAAGGTCTCGCTTGCGATTCCAGGCCCAAGGATGGAAAACGGGAAAAGTATTGACCGCTACTGACGCATTACTTGTACCGCCGAAAATGTTCTATGTAGGTAATCGCTAGTATAGTCGAATATTCCGCAAACGTTGTGTTTGTACATATACTCGAAGGTGAACCCGAGCCCTTGGTCAATGACAATCTCGCAATGCTCGCTCGGACCTACGACGACTATAACGTATAATTTCCCGGAACGATGACGAGAATTTTCGAGCCACGATCGCCGGTCTCGGTTGTAAATCAGTATGGGAGGATAGAAATCGTTAATCGCTTGGTCGTTTCGTAGTCGCGCGTGTCACGATCGTCGTTCGTGCGTTTTGTCGGGGGTGTAATTCTTGAGCGTAGAGCGGAGGAACGCGGAAACGGCTAGAGAGCCTCGGCGAAGGAATCGATCGAGGTGACGATCGATAAGCTTAGATTCCTAGATACAAAGTGGTGATAGCGCGCAACCGAGAGACCCCGGAGGAAAAAGGTCGAGGAGAGAGAAGAAAAAAAAAAACGAGCCAGGCGAAATCGGCTCGATGTCTGCCGAATAGCGAGTAGCGTGCAAGCGTGTCACGTGGTCGGTGCCGAGGAGAACCGAGGGCCGAGCCGAGGTTAGCCGAGCTTAGCCGAACCGCGCCGCACCGCGTCGCGCCAGCTCGGGGATATAGATCCTCCGGTGCGCGATGCGGCGTTGCCAAGTCACCGCTACGGAGCCGGCCGGCTTCTCGACCAGCCAACTCTTTCGTTCGTTCGTTTGTTCGCTTCTTTGCGAGTCGACCCATCGACTATCCCATCCATGCCTCTACGGGAAAAATAGTGTTGTTGCCTTGGCTTTCTTTCCTCGGTTGACTCACGCTCCGACCGCGTTTCCATTCGCGAAAATACTTTTAATTTTGCGCTCGAAGCCGTCGAATTATCCGTCTCGAGAAAACAAAGCGAGACCACGACGTCGCTCGGACCACACCGATGATGTAATTCCTTTGTTTCGGTTCGATTCCAACGTTTTCCTCTTATCGAAAAACTTTACGAAACGCATCGACCCGATTACGTAAGACGCGGATTTTTATCAACCGATCGATTAACGCACGCCAGAGGTGGCCAATATATTTATCGGATAACAGACAGACGAATAAGAACAGTTTATTTAGGTAAGCTTCCATTTGTTCGACTTGTAACGAATACAAAACGTTGCTAGAAACAAGAATTTTTACCATCTTTGGCCCTCGCGTTGAAACGTTGTTTCGAGCGTCGTACGATACCTTTAAAAGTGTTTTATAGCTTGTTTGTTTCGCCGTATTTTTATTTCTACCTTAAAAGGCAGCGTTTTAGTAATTTAAACGCGGATGAAGAGACCCAGCAACGGCACGTCTCTCTAAGCACACGGTAAAAATAGCACGGTGTAAAATACACCGTTATGCATCCTGTATATACATATACATATATATATATATTTATTATGCGTAAACTTACACAACGCGTCATTAGTATACGCAATCATTTGTTGCATAACACGTAATGAATTAGCAATTATTTCCAGAGAAAAAGACACTTTACACTGCGTGGTAATCTGTATAAATGGCAGGTACCGTTTTCTCGGATAACATGATACTAATTAATTTAGACCTGCGAAGGCACCGATGACCTCGGGACTACCTCGCTACTTTCGAATATTTTTACGTAATTTCGTCTTCGGAACCCGTGGCCGGTATTTAGAACGCACCGTTATCACGAACAGTGCCCGTCTGTTTCTCGGAGTCCCTCTGGATTCGAATTTACGGCGCGTTTAGCTTTGAGAATCCGCCGCCCTCCCCCCCATCCCTCCCGGCGGGGCGGGGGGGTGTCTCGTCGACACTCGAAAATAACCTAAACAACGTTTTCGCGAGAAATTTCTAGTTCGGTCTGATCGTAAAGTGAAAACATCGATCAACTTAATTGGAAAGTACGCTCGTCTTCGTGTTTTCGTTTCTCGTTTAGTCGGTTTCATTGAATTGCTACTTTAATTGGTCGAGAAGTTTGCTTCTTTGTACGTAGATACACGGTGTACCGTAGCGTGTGTGCGCACGAGTTACGAGATTATGCGAGTTTCTTCACGTGGAAAACTCTCAAATCGTCGCCGTTGTCGGCAGAGTGTGACACGGAATTGCGACGTTGCCAATGTTTGCAGTCACTCAAGGGCAGTTCACACCGTGTCACTGTTACCTGAACGAGTAATCGCATTAATCTTGTCATGCGCAGTATCGACGCTGCGTTTCTCCGCGTATCGAAAACAATTACGGTTACGTTCGCGGCTCATTTAAATAATCTAATCGTTTCAACGTCGAATCGATAACGATATCGTTGTTAGATAATCGTTGAAAAATGACGGATCGTTTTATAATACGGACACAATAGGTGCGAGAGAATTCGTGATGTTCTCTAAATAAAAACCGAGCAAACGAATCAAGTATTTCGAGCGGCGCGTTAAAGGGCGAAAAATCAATGAGTCACGAGTAACAATAAAACCAGGGCAATTTATTTCGCGAGGCAGGAATGTTTGAAGGAACGAGCTTTTTAAACGGAATGATTTAATCTAAAATTAGCGGTGATTTATGCGCGTTGGATATGAATCATTTAGGATGGATTTAGGGCTTTAGGATCGAGGACCGTCGTACACGCCGATCTAATTTCTAATCTCCTTCCTCGCTTCTGAAAATAGTAATATCACATGGAATAGTCTAAGATAGTCGAGCCTAGAGAGAACCGCCACTTGTAATACTGCAACAGTTATGCGTTAGGTGTAGAGATTAATTCTGTCCCTCTATATTCGATCCTTTATAATTATTACGATAATTGCTGATCTTTGTTCAGTAGCACTCTGATCGAAATAGGGATAGAATATCGATAATAGCAATTCGCAGGTTTCTTTTTTCACCAAGAGTCGGACATCGACGCCGACTTGATAAGCATTGTATTTTGCGCCAGTTTTCGGTACGAAACTCGATACAATAGTTGCTCGCGATATCTTTTTCCTTTCGTTTTCTGTATCGAGTTCCAGGCATCCGGATTATAGCGTATCGAGTTTAATCAGTTCTAGTCACGTGGATTCAAAACTTGAGATTTCAATAGTGCTACGAAGCATAGCAGGGACTCCCGTATCCGAACTAATATGGGAGACAAAAGTGGCCGGATAGCGGAATTTTCAGATAATAGAACGATTACTTTCTTTCGCATTAAATATCATTTATTCAAGTATTAGGTTGTCCCGAAAGTTTCTTTCGCGAGTTGCGCTCGATTATTTTATGTGGTCGTGTTTATATAAATAGACAATCTAATTTCATAGATACAGTCAGCGTAATAAGTATTCGTACAGGAACTATTTATTTTAAATGGGTTGCTGTATGAATACTTCTTACGCTAACTGTATTCATGTTGTAGCAGTAACGGAGCAAAATGAATCGTGCACAATTCAGTAATGTAACATAAAACATAAACTATTGTGCATGTATTACTTATTAATAAAGCGAAAGAAACTTTCGGGACAACCTAATACAAAAGTCCCGCTGAGTTACATAAATTTTCCGTTGTAAGCAGCTGGGTAGAATTATTGTACATTCTCGTTGTGCCTCAAACCATACAAGTCCTTTTTAACAGACTTTGAAAAGGGTCCGTTGTATTTAATACGCTGTATTTAATAATTTAACTAAATTTATCAAGAGCTGGTGAGTAATAAAATAATTTTTAGAAAAAAATATATATAACCGACTTGGAAAAAATATTAAAACTGCATTAAAAAGTATGAAATAATTTCTAGTTAATTGATACGAATACTCGCCAGTTCTAGATATAATTGCTTGAAATTATGAAATAATTTCTATTTCCTTTATATCGAATTATGTTAAATAACTTTTTCGTAGTCTGTTAATAATGCAGTTTAAATAGAAATTGTTTCATACTTTTCAGTGCATTTTCTCATACTTTCAAGCAATTATATCTAGAGCTGGTGAGTATTCGTATAAATTAACTAGAAACTATTTCATACCTTTTAGTGAAATTTTAACATTTTTCCATGACGGTTGTAGTCTTTATCCAAAAATTATTTTATTCAAATTACACAAATGCTTCGACATGAGAAATCACGTTGTGCGGATAGCAGAACATGCGGATAATCGAACGTCCGTATATTACCGAATAAAAAATTGTCGTTGGAGAAATTTAAAAGAAATTATTTATTTCGCAGTGCTTTTATCGAAGTCGGTTAAATCTTTTTTTCTCGAGAAGTTTCTTATTAAGGTTCGAGTATCGGAAATTTTTCGGAATAGAGGTCACCGCTTTCGTCCGTGAATTTTCAATTTCTCCGAGAGAGTGGATTCTTCGCGCTTGATCGCGAAAAATCACGCGTCTCTCTTCTGCTTTATTTTCGCACCTACGTACAAAATCCCCAAAACCCGATTCACGAACGACGATAAAAGAAAGTAGATGTTCGCGTCTCTCGTTCGAGTTCATTCGCGATGCGATTACTTGATACAAGCGACGTTTGTTAACTGTTTATTTGAGGAAGTTCGGAAAGCCGGGAACAAAGGACTCGAAAGTTTCCAACTGAAATTTCACTGGGTAAAACTTGAACAACAGTTACAAACAAGGATCTGTTACACGTACTTCTTACTTCGTCAAACCCTGTTATAAATAGTTTGTTCCCCTTCGCGACCAGGGCCGTTCAAGGATACCTGGCGCCCTTAGGCTGCATTTCGTCAATGGCAATCTCTCTTTCAACGATGCAAATATCGTTGTAACGATGCAGAAGTAGGAAATTACAGAAAGAGTTAATATAATTCTATAGCGTCTGGAATTAATTCGACGGACGAAGAAACCGGAGAAAAGTCCCCTTTGGCTACCTAAGCAAATTTTCCTCGGTATCGTCCGGAGACCGTAATTATTTTTCAATGCCGCGTGTCCTGTTAACGGGGGCCAACCCGCCGCGTGGACAACACTTGTTACACAACAATAAAAGCGACAATAAGGTTACCTAAATTACGCCACTTTCACCGACGTCGCGGGACAGCCGACTATAATACGACATCGTGTACCGCTATGAAACACGCCAGTACACGTAACCGTGGACCGAGCATTCTGACCAGTTGCTCGTCTTAGCTCGTCGTGACATTAATTACCGACATCCATTTCCAGAAGCGGAGGAGAAAGCGATAATACCAGATTCGCGCGAGCAGCCTTTTGTTACGCTCGATTTTCCCGTTCGAGAAATATTCAACGTTTCGTTGCTCCTCGGGACATTTTTGACCCTTTGCACTCGAGGCCCTTTTTTTTCTGGTATATCTACCAGTAACTCGAATGTTAAGCTTAGATCGACTTGGAAGACGTAGCCGGATTCGTGATCGCAAACTATTTTATTTGATTTTTACTGATTATTTTCCACCAGTGTTCTGATTAAATCGTTACCGGCAACTAAACGCCTACAAGAGCGTTCTCGTTCTTCCAAATAAAAATTGCCACTTTTTAAGCGAGCAAACCATTTTCCCACGGTACTTTCAGCAACCAAATAATTTGAGATTTTACTGCAACTTTGACTAACCTTTACTGCACCGACAATCATTTTCTCGACACTTGGAGTTCCAAAGAAATGAAACTTAAACAAACGTTATTCTAGATTTACTGCGTAAAACCTAGTGGTGACCGAGAGTCAGCTCTCGAGTGCAAAGGGTTAACATCGTTTAAGTAGGAAGCAGGGAACGTTTATATCGCGCAGTTTTTCCACTCGATGAAATTATAGCGTTCGAATGGGCGGGTCTTCTCTTTTCTTAACACCTAGTGGAAACGCGGAATAACGTTGCACAATAATGACAACGCGGAGCAACGATTATTATTCGAGAGAATGCAGTTGCAGGAATTAAACGTTGACTCATTACGAGTACATACGCGGCGAAACGAAAGGAAAACGGACGCCGGATACCAGTTGTCTTTGCGCATAACCGCATCATATCTTTATTAACGTTCCTTCGTATTGCCCGTAAACGTATCAAGTGGAAATAAAACTTTTCTTCTCTTGTTTCCTTTCTCACAGTTCGTGACCGTCGGGCTCTCTCGAAAATCCGAACCGAAGACGGGGAGAAACCGCGCGTAAACGTGGAAAAATATTGCTTTCATTTATGAAAACACGTTCTATTAAAATGGGAAAACTAATGAGCATGGCGCGTCCGTAATACAACGTGTGTACATAATTGCTGGTACCTACGTCGGATCTTGTTTCTACGTGTTCTCTACGATGCGCTTTGCGAGTTAGGGATATATATTCGATGTGGAACACGATGAATATGTAACGCGTGTTTCTGTTTTCTCAGCCGATTTAAATCGTTCCAATTTAAACGGAATTAAAACAGTTGATGTTCGTGTAAACAGTGTTTGGAATTAAACGTATCATATTTTATTTAATTGGCCTTGTTCCGCGTTGCAAAAATGATGATTTATTTCACGAAACTGGAGTTTACTTAGTTTCAATTCGGTTGCATGAAGAGGTTCTATTAATCGTTGTTACATTAGTAATATTAATCTTCGTATTGAGTTTCGAAGGTCTAGAATTTGCCCGTCTTTTTAAAAAGCTTATCTCCCTTTTAGTTCTAAATTTTCTATGTTAAGTTTGACATCTTTCGTTGTTGTTGTTTTTTTTTTTCAAAAAACCAAACAGGACGACTTAAAAAAAAATTTTTGGGTGTTTTTCTCGACCTCGACTTTTATTTTTTATTTCGTTAACCAAGTACAATTTGGACAATCCGCCTTCGCTGTTTTGTAGATAAGGCGATTCTGCGTAAGAAAAGAATTTGTTCGGACTCGATAGGTAAACTATAGCCCGAGTAATTGCTACCGAAAGACCAAAAAGTACGATTTTTCAAGATCATGTGAACATTTCTTTTTTCGAAATTTTTTTTCGCCATTTCTAACTATTGAAAAATTATAAAATTAGCATCAACAGATCCGGAAAAGGTTAAATTTTGATACAAAAAAAAAATAAAAAAAAAATCGATTTTTTCCCCGAAGAATATGTAGCGCGTCCCTTTAAAGAGATAGACCGATAGTAATATTTTTTTATTTATTTCTCGAGGTACAATTCCAAAATTATTTCCTGGTATTGAACGTAACGAATCGAATAAGATCAAGACGACGAACAAGTTTTTTTGTTTATCCAACAATATTCGAAAGATGTATTCTTGAGAAATTGCAAGGAGAATCGATAAAAAAAAGACCCGAGGAGCGCTCGAGTCGGGCCGCGCGAGCACGATCACCGTTGTCAAACGTTACTTAACTCGCCTCGGTCTTGTTTGTTGGTTAATCCACGGTTACGCGTCAAATTATGTCGCGCTCGGCGTGCTTAAATATACCGAGACTCGCGTTTACGTACCGAAAGGCCCCCGGTCTTTTTGCGGCTTCGGGTTACTGTCATTCGCTCTTACGCTAATCAGATGTCTGTTATCTGCCGCGGGGCATCTGGGAATAGTAATTAATGCCGGCAGATCGTATCAAAAATCGGGAATTGCCGGCATGCAGACGGGGCGGGCCCCTTCCTTCGACAATGTAGTCGTAAAGCGAGCGCGGACGGAGCACTCGATTCCGTTTCCACGTTTTTCTCATCAACAGGTCTGACCGGCTGGAAATGGCCGAGCGCGCATCGGTTTCCTTAGTTTCGCGTGGATATCGATGGAAAAAGGGAGAGGCAGGAAAAACGCGAGGAGGAAGGAACGAGCCCGTGTAAGGGAAAAGTGGTGAAAAGAAGAAAACCATCGCTCGAGTGAATCGTTGCAGAAATTGTACACCGCGAAACTTTTTTCCCCTCCCTTCTAATTACATGTACCGGGCGTGCCCTTATAAACGGCGGGATTTATCGCAAAAAAAAAGAAAACGGTTGAAAACGTTGCCGTAAATGTGTGACCCATTTTTGCTTTGTTCGGGAGTCGAGAAGGCATTTTTGTGTTGAGGGCAACTTGCAACGTATCGCGAAAGTAGTCGAGCGCTTGCAGGCAAGCATTTCAATAGACAGGATGCGTCGATTAAACGAAACCTTTTTTTTTTTTTCAAAATGGCGCTGTTGCTGCGGGAACAGACTGCTCGCATTTGCCGAGTCCTGAAAGAAGTCCGGTAACGGATTGCGAGTGTTGCGCGACGTTTCTCGGAAATAGGAAGTGCGCGATGATTGTTAACGGCCGAAATGAATTATTTAAAATTAGCGGGTGATAGGGTTTATAGCCTGAATCAGTGAAATAGGCTCGTACGATTCGTGTTTAATCAAATGACAATCGAGCGAAGTTTTGTTAAAATCCTACATTAAATAAATCTACGGAACAGTAATCTGGGACAGTAAAGTCTCTATGAATGCACAAGTCTCGGGACTGAACTTGTGCGTTTATCATAGAGTTATTCGTTATTCATTCGACACGAGACATCTCTCTGATTAACACGTTGATCGCCACGTCACCCATATATGGGTGACAGTACTTTTCATTGAAAAACGAAAACTATTAATTCCGAAAGTTAAGTGTCGTAGAAAATGAATTTAAATGTAATACTTGAATTTTGATGAAGTTACAGAACTAAATACAAAAATAAATGTTTCATTGCGCAGCTTCCAATAGTCTGTAGACAAAATTTGAACACGGTAGAAATTTTCAAGAGTTTTAGTCTGACAGTGAACGTGTTAAAATGAGAATCTTTTTAGTTAGCGGTGTACAGTATATGTTACGAATTATGTCGTGTTTAGTCCTAATTACTCAGAAAAAATGTCAGGAATATAAAAGTTTTACAACCAAAAAGTTTCACCGTTGCATTAAATTGTTTCACCGACACACCCCTGTGTTTTCGCTCCGTCCTCTTCTTTCTTCGCTGTCCTCTACGTTCGAAGCTCGTGGGTAAACGAACTCCTTGACCCCTCGAAAGTTATACTCTCAGTGGTGTGGATGGTTTCTGTGCATTTACGGTAGAGAAATTTGTGTATTTATGGAGACTCGAGTAATTCAGCATCGAACCGCGCGAGTATCGTTGATACGCATCGTCGTAGCGTAGCCATCGGTACTGAAGATGAAGCAGACCAATAGGTCTCGCACAGGCTTGGCTTTCAAGTGCAAGGTGGCAGTTTCATGTACTTGATGTGTAATGACCGTAACGCGCGGCGAAACGGGCGGTATGTTTATGCAAATTTTCTTCTTATCGGCTTTTCGTTTCGATGCCTAATCTGTCAACCAAGTGGGTTCCTTACATTTGCTCGAATGTTTAGCGGTCATTTCCTCGGCCAGTGGTGTATAAATTGAATCAGGAAGTAAACGACTTGGACTAGAAGGCATAGGGGTTATAGAATCCCCGAAAAAATACTTCTCTTTCTTTTTTTTTTTCTTCTTTCTTTAAATTAGAAACGCATTACGCAATCGTAACAGGTTTATGATAAACTTTCGTAAACCTGCCCAATGACAACGTTACGATTTCAGTTGAGAACTAGAAATACTGGCGTTGAAATATTTTAGTTTTACTCTCATTTGCTATTCGTCGAAATGAGTAATAAAATTTTCGTTAAAGATTACGATGAATTAGCGATAATGTTGCTAGTTATAAAACACGAAGCTAAAGATTAGTTAAACAACCATGGCTGACATTAATAATTTGTTTTAGATTAACTGAACAAGCGTAGATAAGTCGATCGTAACGAGATTAGCCAAACAAGGATAGTTTCAATTTTATTGGCTATCAATTAGGTAAGCAAGCATAGGTTCGATCGTTAATCGGTGTAAACCGTGTTTACCGATTCTCATTGGTAATACGTATTCAAGTTTATCGTTTTTTCCTTTACATACGATGTATCGATTGTTTTCTGTATCGGTTCGCTTGCGTTAGAATTGAATTTTCCTATCTCTTCCAGTGGTTATTTACGTTCATTTTTCATCATTCTTGACGCCGATTATAGCGCAATTATACGTACGCCAGTTGTTAATAACCATACAGGACGATTAGATCAATTATTAACGTTCTTCGAAGCACTTTTGATTTGCATAGATTTGTTCTAACGATTGTTTTCTACATTAATTCGCTTACTTTACAATTGAGTTACCCTATCTCTTCCAGAAGTTGTCGAGCTTTGTTTTCGCAAATTATAGCCCAATTATACACGGACACCGGTTATTAAAAACCGTACAGGATAATTTAGATTAATTATTAACGTTCCTCGAACAACTTTCTCTGAACGCGTTTACTTTAAACGTAACATCTAGATGCAAATGTTGTTTTTCGTTATCGGGACTCGTTAGTACACTGTGTTTTTTTTTTATAGCAGTGTCATTAATTTTTCACGATTAGCCATTACTTAGTTTACCGAGTGGCTATTCGCAATGATAGTGGCACGTTATCTTCCACTGGCGCTCTATCGTTCGTCTTAAAATACTCGAAGAAGTCTATTCTTAACTCGAGCACCACGAGAGTGGAAGAAGTGCAATTCTTCTATTGCACGCGCGCGCTTATTCGTTCGTATTGTCTGCTCTCGACTATTTGTTTACCGTTGACCTTTTTTGTACTCTTCGAACTATTCGATCACCTTTCGGAGTCATTTTTGGACACATGATTACACAGCATCGTCTCGAAATAAGCAACTCGGTCGGGACCGGCGAGTTGCTTATCTCGAGGGGAGTTATGCTATTCGGCTTGACTTTGAATTCGTAGATAAAACAGGGAGTTCGGTGTAGCTGCAAATTACATACAAAATTACATACGACTAACAGTGTTGTTTCGGAGAACACACACTCCAGAGAAAGAGAAAACGTTACACATGTTCTGTGCTCTTTTCACTAATCTGTTTAGCTTCTCGATTTCACGGACCTCTCGCTTCTTTTCTCATCTCTCATTCTATAGGCAATTTCAAACAAAAATGTGGGGATAGCGAGTTGCTTATTTCGAGGCGGAGAACAGTTGCTTATTTCGAGACGATACTGTAGCCACGATTTCCTCCGTATTATTCAAGAAAAATTGAAACGACGACGTTGGTAAACGGGCTTTCGAAGTTCGTTCGCGTATTCGGGACATGTAACTATTTCAGTGATAAGGAAAGGGTGGCGCAATTCGAAACAGAAAACATGTTTTGCCTATAAACGAGATTTCACGTGTTGAACGATTAAGGCCAAGGAACACGCGAGCAATTACGAAAACGAAAACAAATTTTCTATTATCAGCAAAAGTAATTAAACCCTCGACAACGTACAATTTTCTTCACCCGTTTATCCTCCTTATCGCACGGTGTTAACGTACACCATTTACGTCGAATATATTCTATCGATTATTATAACGATATTGTTATTTTATTTTGCATAAGTGCGCACAAGTAGGTAGGATAGGCGTTGGTTTACCACGTGTTTATTCAGTTTACCACGAGTTTGCATCGTAAATGCATAAAGTCCTCGGCACCCTCAGGGGCTGTAGCTATGTTTGATTGTAAATGTAGTTACAGTACGGGCTTAGCGATCCCGAGGTACCCGAGCTATAAACGGGCCCCAATGGGTCCCGACAGACCTGCAAAGGAATGCAATGTAACAAGTTAAGGATTAATGAAAAATAAAAAGAAATGTAAATGCGATATGGAAAAAGATACACATGACCGATGATTTATAACAAGTAAAACTGGACCAATAGGTACAACAATCTATATAAAACAGATTACGTACTCTTACAAAATAAATGAACAATCAAAATCCTCGGTATACTCGATAATATAATCTTCCACTCAAGAATACAATGGGTGTAGAGAGTAACTAATGTGTTTACGTCACAAGAATCGTACAAATACTTATTGCTCCTACACTTTTACCCACTTTTCGCATCTTTCTTGTTAATTTCACAAATTATATTAACTAGTAAATGTTATTTGGGCTATATCTATCTTAGAGATTTCCGAGAATATGTAAAGTATCATTGATTATAAAAAAGGAAGTTAAGAAACTACAATTTCACACAAAAGTTTTATTTGTAAATCGATCGGTGTACGAATACATTCTACACTCACTGTACGTAGAATAAAAAGATCGCCATTGACCTATTTATTTTCCTAACAAGTGCCGCTTGCGAAAACAATTGCCCTCCGATATTTCAATAAGGTAATGAATATTTAGCCGCGCTGTTTATGCCCACTCATTGCACGCGGAGAAATCACGGAACAATGAAAGTAGTAAGTCGGTAGAGACCGGCACGATGACTGCGCACCCGATCCCTGCGTTTATCTGGTGCCAACAATAATTAGGGCCCGCGTTGCATTTACGATTGCAGCCGAGAGGAGCGCGGCAGCGTGTTTCCTTTCGCCACGGTTCACGATAACGAGAAACAGTTATCACTGGCGTGCACGCGTTCAAAGGCGACTCCCTCCCGAACCACCGTGCCTCGATTCCCTGTAATGGCATCGCGAGACAATGGCAGTGACACACTGATTGCAAAAGAAGGTGATCGAATGGCAGCCGTGTCGAAGCAGCCGTTCTTGATCCACCTCTTATCAGTTCGCGGAACGAACCGACCGAGAGTAACCGCGCGAACGAGAAAAGAAAAACGAATGCCGGAGATGATGATTATTATTATTATTATTCCTCAGGTACGTGTTCGGGATCAGTGGGATCGCGGAACTCTGTGGGTGTTTATGTAAAAATAAATAAAAGCACGCGAGACTGAAGACAAGTTTGTATAGTGGACATAGAAAATTAGTTAAATTAAAATTGTATTAGATCGTCCGAAAAGTTTCTTTCGCTATATTAATAAGTAATACATGCACAATAGTTTGTTTTATGTTACATTACTGAATTGTGCAAGATTCATTTTGCTCCGTTATTGTTACAACATGAATATCTATGAAATTTGATTGTCTATTTATATAAACACGGCTACATAAAATAATCGAGTGCAACTCGTGAAAGAAATTTTCGGGACAACCTAATATTATTATGGTATCACGCGCGCAGCTTAAGCACGTTTAAGGCGAAAATGTGAGATTGCGAATCTCAGAGAAATACTCGACATCCATTTCTCTATTTAACCGCAAAGGGCCGCTGTGTTCCGAGCCAAGGACAATGTTCGACACAGTAAAAAGAAACATTCGAAGAAGAATTTATATTTTGTACGTTGCACCACTGAATTCATGCCAGACCAAGCATTTCTGAACTAGGGAGACATACCATCTTCGGAAAACAGGTTCATTTGTGTAATGAAACGAGTCACCCATTTCTGTCGCGGGCTCTCGGACTAGTAGGGGTTGGAAACAGCGTTCAAAATGGTAGACGAAAAACATATTTTCCGCGACGTTTCGAAAACTGCTCAAGCTCTTCCTGTATTGGACAGTTCTCGAGATACCGAGAAAAATATGTTTTTCATCCTCGCAACGTCAGGGGCTGCTTTCTCCGCTCAAATATCGATCATCGCAAAGAAAAAAGAAAGATAAATATCTTCAGGAGAATCTTGATCCTACGTAGGTTCCTATTTTAATTTTATTTTAAATATCTTTAGGAGAATCTTGATCCTACGTAGGTTCCTATTTTAATTTTATTTGAAACGTGAAAAATATGAAGTGGTTTTAAGTTGAAACTTTCAACACGGTAGAGAAATTTTATAGTAAATGGGGATTTGCAGTCCCTGGTGCCAACGGTCCGCCACTGGCTGGTTCGGCGTAGTGGGAGGGATTTGCTGGAAGAAAGCAAAGTGCACGGTCGTATCTTTTTCTCCGGTGGTGAAATTGTTGACGCGGCTAAAGCCACGAGGGGCGTTATGCCGTTTCTCGGACGCAACGATACCTACGGCCGCGAGGATGTAATACTCCGCGCTCGAATTCGTAGAGCTCAACTCGTTCCCTGGAAAACGCGAAGTAAATAAATCGGAAAAGAAGGAGCGCGTTGAAAAAGAAAAACAGCCGCGCAATTTGATATTTCTTGTTCACCCGCGGCTACTGCGCAGCGCGAAGCGAATCGATGTCTCGAATAATTGATCCTCATCTGGTAGGGTGCCACGCTGTTGGCCTATACTTACCGTTCTCTAAACGTCCGTATCCGATTCGCCTAGAATCTACCACTCTTCGATTGCCATCGTCAGAATTTTTCCACACGTTTATTTGTAAATATAAAATACACGCTCCAGACCGTGCTCGTATTCTAATTCCGTCTGTTTGTATTTTCCATTAAAGACATTTCTTAATTAGCTAAACCGTGGCTCAATTGGGGTCAAGTTGACCAGTTACCAGTTACGCAACAAGCATTTCGCTCTATCGGTTCAGGGTTATCGATAGCGACTTTGCTTTTCTTTCACGCTCAATGCTAATGACGCTTCGCGCTTAAAATCCTTACGTTTTTTTTTTTTTTTTTTTTTTTTTTAGCTGTTCAAACGGTTGCAATTTGCAGCGATAGGTGAGAGTTTCGGTTATTAACACGTTGATCGCCACGTCATCCATATGTGGGTGACAGTGCTTTTCACTGAAGAACTAAAAAAATTAATTCTGAAAGTTAAACGTCACAGGAGATGAATTTAAATGAAATTCGCGTATTTTGACGAAGTTAGAAAAATAAATACCACGACGGATGTTTGATTATGTAGTCTACAATAGTCTGAATAATATTTAATCCTAGCAGAAATTTTCAAGAATATTTCTCTGGCAGTCAACGTGTTAAAAGGGGTGTCGGTTTAGGTTCGTTCCGGATTCCATGCATTTATGACGTACAATAGTATAAAAAATAAATGTAATATGTATTAGGTCTACCGAAAAGTTCTGTCCGTTTTTAAAATAAAACAAAATAATAAATTTCTCCTACCTTGAATAAATTTTATTGAGTAATATAATTTTTATCGTTATTTATGACATCTTGCTAGTGTGATTGCAATTTGTATATCATTTTTAACGAATATGCGCCTACTCGTTGAAACATATGTAGATATATAACAAACACGTGGTGAGCATAACCAAAAGATGTATATACTTATGCAAAATGAATGTATATATGTATATATATAATATGTATATGTATATATATACTTGTGCAAAATGAAGTAAGAATATTCTTATAATAATTATAGAACGTATTCGGCATACATTATATATATATAAAGATAATATATATATTCTTGTGTATATATATATATATATATATATATATATATATATATATATATATAAAAATATTCTTACTTCATTTTGCACAAGTATATACATCTTTTCGTTACGTTCATCACGTGTTTGTTACATTAGATTATTTCATAAATGCATATAATCCGCAGTCTAGCGATAATAAACAATTCGCAGGTTATCCTTTTCCAATAAAATCTCTTGCCACTTTAGTTCAATTAAACCAAACGCGCAGATTCGAGAGAACAGATTCCAGAGGGGGCCGCGTTGGTCTTCATCCCCTATCCAAGAGAGTTTCGCCGAGGCGGTGCCGACCAGTTTGCAAATATCGACGGCTAGGGTCGTATTTTGCGTCGTAAGCGTGTCATGTCCATTATGTAAACGGTAGCGTAAAATCTCAGCTGTATGCAGCGGCACACCTCGAGCGCGCAATTGTAATGTCGAGCATTGTCTTCGACTCGAATTCGAACATGTTATTTTCTGTTTTATTGCCGCGTTCCGTGCTTCGATGAAGTACCGGCGTGCGAAAGCGATAGTAAGCGGTTTGCTTATTGTTCACGCTTTTCGGGACGAGATGGGGAGGGGGTTAAAAAGTGATCTTTGGGAGGGCAGGGTTCAGTATCTCCCATGAGAAAGGAAGGCAACGTTAATCTATAGTTTCATTTGATGCGAGTGGATGAACATCCTGCAGTCTAATTATGGTATTGTCACAGGAACTATTCCTTTTTTTTAAATTTAAATACACTACTTTTTAGTAGAAATATTGAATTCTGCATAGATTATAGGGAAATCATGGAAAAATCAAAGAATTGCGAATGTTATGATCTTCTGTTGCATGAACATCTGCAGTCTAGTTATGGTATTGTCACGGGAACAATTTCTTTTTTTAAGTTTAGATATAGTACTTTTTAGTAGGAATATTTCATTCTGTACAGACTATAGGGAAATCATGGAAAAATCAAAGAATTGAGAATGGTATGACCAACGTATAATCTGACTACATTCGCTACAGAATGAACAATTCTCCCGAAATTATATAAAAATTCTTCAAAATCAAATTTCATTTAAAAATTTCATTTAAAAATTACACTCGTCCACCTCGCCATCAGATATTCTTACAGACGGATCTAAAGAGTGATCAGAGCATCCCCTCGTTCCTCCCAAAAGCAAAAGAATAACAACACCGAAACGTAAACGTAAATATTGCTACGAAAGCTCAAGTAGCACGTTCTTCCCCTCCCCGAAAAGAATTTTCTGAAAACGTAGTAAGGTACGGTTCGCGTTTCGGAGCGAAGCTAGAATTCGCAGTATGGCGAACCGTGCTCGCCGTTGCGTTAACGTTCTCCGCGGCCCCTCGGCGAGATTGTCAGACACAGAAACGGTGGACGACCAGTTTGCAAATGTCGAGGGTTGCCATCGTATTTCACGTGGCCGCGGGTATACGGTGCGGTTACACGGCGAGATTCCCAGAGAGGAGGCAAGAGTCGCAGGCAAACGGAACGAAGAACCGTTTTCTATGCGCGTTCCGTCTATTCGGTCCTTGATCGTACGCGCGCTATACCATACGCACGGTTATACACCAGCGAAACACGCCGGAGAGACTTTCACTTCGATCGTTAATTAACTCGGCTCGTTTTGTGTAAATCGATCTTTGATTCGCTCGTACAAAAGGCGTCACGGGCAGACGGAGATGAAAAAAAAAAGAAAGGAAAAAAAGCAACGCGCGATTTTATCGGGCGAAACGGCATAACCAGGTTTTTACTAGATTCCCGCGTTTCTCGTCGATAACTCCCAGAATTTACGAGGTATCTATAATTAAACGCGATGTACCGAAAGATACCGATGCGGATTCGGTGGTTTTATCGCCGCGGGGATGCAAATTAAACGAGCCACAGTTACGTCGAGCGAAACTCGTCGACCGGGGTCCGAAAATGATTTACTTGGCTGTATTCCTATATTACACGGTAGTGTTTCACGTTTCGATTCGAGGCGTCGGGATAAGGCTCGTTGGAGGAATTGTAATTACTCCATCGATGGGAAGTAAAGGGGCTCCACACCTGGGATAAACGAAAGTGGAACTTTATCCAACTATTTTACATTGGAAATTTATTATACGTTCTCCATTGAACTTCGTATTTTCATCTGTTGATCCCGTGAGTTTCGTTTGAAAATTAAGAGAAATACGAACGTAAGAATTTTTATAATCCATGAGGTCCCTTTACACGGTCATATCTGTTCTCAGTCCAGTTTCAGTTTCACTCGAACTACCAGTGTTCAAAAAGTAAAGAGTAAAAGAAGAACGGAAACGGAATCTGGGAACTAACTGGAAGGATATATCTAGTTGTTTCATTTCGTTTCTTGGAATTACTAAGTATAAACAAGGGAACAGCTATGAAACAGATATGATCGTCTAAAAGGACTTGTACATATAACGTTATCTCCAAAACAGACGAGAGAAGTTAACCTTTGCCTGAAGTTGCCCTTGTCGAAACTGATTGAATTCACCGTGTCGTCGATACGCAGTTTCTCGGCACGTGACTAACGATTACACGTGACGCATGTTCCCATTCTGGTTACGCAATGCGCACCCGACAGGGACCATCGAAAATGTTTACCCGAATTCGCGTTATCTGTTTATTTGCACACGATCGAGCCTCGCAAAAGACGATTCGATGGTATTCCCGAGCAAAATAAAAATTGCATCCTTAGACCCGTTTATTACACCGTGTCTATCTAGATCCTTAAAATTGGCCATTGTTGCAATGATTAGTCGGGATTGGTATACGCGTTACAGCCACACATGGTGAGCCCAGTAATAAGCGGTGCGGCGTTATAGTAATACAGTTGCAACGAAGATGCCGGGGCAACGTCGAATGGCGAATTACACGTTGCGCGTAATTCTACCGTGGCGGTTCGTACTCATTGAAATATAGCACGCCGTATATATGCGTATAAATAATATAAATTATCCATCACGTGTGCTCGTAAGGTAACGGTGGCCGCGAAGAATGAATATTACAGCGTTTGAAGTGATTGCTTTGGTAATTCATGGCGTGCACTATTTGCGTTGAACGCTTCTTCGAAGAAGACATCGGGACGTGAAAGAAATGACGATTTAAACGCGTTCCTATCGTTCGCGCGTAGATACGAGTTATCGCGATTGTAGAAAAAGGGGAGAAACAAAATAATTGCATTCTTTCAAAGCGTTCGATTCGCGTGCAATTTATATATTTTTATTTTTTAAATTCTTCCATACTATCTACACTTTCCGGAAGTATTTTTGTTTTTTCATTTTCTTTCGATTATGTAGTTTTATAAGGGTTCTTCAGTTTTTTTAAAATTCCGCTCGCTAGAACTGAATTCCATTCGGAGGCAGAACTCTCGGATGTTCTGGCGCAAAAATCCATCGAAGGACAGAAGTATTTGTCCCGGAATCTCGGTTCATTTGCGATCCACGGTGTTTTCAGTTGGCGTATATAGCAGGCATGCTATATTTCCGAGCCGGCGAAGAGTCCAGCTGATTACTTCGCTTCCATCGGTTATTTTTGTAAAGCATTATTCAGCGCCGTTCTTTGTATTTCAATGGCCGTATTCACACAGACTCCGTCTCATTCATCCGATAACTTAGCGCCAAATAAAGCGTTGTCTTCTGCACGCTGGATACCGTAACGTACGCGGTGTGACTGAAATCCTCGAAAGCGACAAAATATGCTCGCACGAACGCGCGTCCTGTTTAACTTTATTCTCGGGGAGATTTTCTAACGGGAGGCTAGCGATCTAGTAATTTGTATCCGCTTACCGTCGCGAGAGACGCTCGAAATGATCACCTCGCACCTTGGTGCGAACTTGCAGACGTCTGCTCATGCGAGGAACACCCGGAAGTGTTGAAAGAGGAAGGAGATTAATGGTCGGACGTCTACGAGTTTGCATCTAGATGTCAGGTGGTCATTTTGAGCGCCTCTCTTGCGAAGGTAAGCAGATACAAGTTATTAAAAAAGAGGCTACACGAAACAAGGTCGAGGTTTGAGCCTCGGATTCGATCCTGGAATCTGCGTTGCGAAAGTATCGTCTTCTAAAAAGAGCGGCGTACCACCCGAAGATAAAGTAAATAAACGAAAGCGAAAGTATCGGTAAATTATTATTCAAAGTAGCTTCGAAATCTAGTAGAATCGATACGTTTGGTCTGGAGGTAGCGAAATGTATTGTCGACATTATTATTTTTCGAATTCTGCCATAAAAAGATTGCCAGCAGCGTTTAAAAAGAACCAAGTGTTCGGACTCGAAGAGAATTATGCTCATCGGATTATGCTCTCCTTGAAATGAGGCAAGATTCGTTCGGCTGGTTTTTTGTCCATCGTCAACCATAAATGAGTTATTCGCAGTGCCCGCCTTAAGTGCCCTCACCTTGTATATCTCTCCGAAAGCTGCACTCGAGTGCAGAGTTAGTTCTGTGTATATCGCGATGGGTTCGGTAATGGTGGCTCAGACACAACTCACAGTCGCACGTTTAGTCTAAATCTCGCTGGCTCTCGAGTTGCTAGATGTCGGTACTCGGGTTACTCGATACCCAGCACTTAGCGCCAATTACTGTCTGCCTTTAAACTGTGTCGTAACTGCGCGTTACCACGAGAAACTGTTATATCGAAATATATTCTATTGTTACGTTATAACAGTTTACATTTCTCCTGCCCGGATTCCGGCGATGCCGTTCCTTCTCGCGCCCGCGATTTTGTCGCTTGAATCCGTTTTCTTTCTGGGACAACTTTTATTGTTATTATTATGCGCGTTCCTCCAGTAGGACATTCGTGGCTGCCGATGATTATTGTTTAGGATATCGTATAGAATGTTATTAACCGTTTGGTGAGCGAGACTCGTGGTAAGGAATTTGGTTCGTAAACAATAAGCACGTGTCTGACTCGTGGTACTTGGTTCGGACTTCCTACCTTTCTGTTTAGTATGGCCCGAGGAATCGGGAGATAGTGTGTAGATCAAGGGGTTAAGAGAGATTTTATCGTGGCACACGGATTAGGTGTTCTTTAAAAATATCCACGTGTCAATATTTTACCACTGGACATGTTTTCGCAACGTAGACTGTTTCATTGAATTCGTTGAAAGAAATATTTGATATCTTATAAAATTGGAATTTTTGCCAGCTCGAGCATTATTATTTATTATTATTATTATTTGTCGACTTTACACTCCATTCCAACGATCTGAAAGTAAGCGAAAATTAATTCGAACAAAAAGAAAAATTAAATACGCTGTCTCGTAGAGCAAACAATTCTCTTTAAAATGACGTATACCATTGCACAAGAACATTTTCGTTTTAACGCGAAATTTTAAATTTAAAAGAAGAAAAAAAAACGGCGCCGAATGGGCCAACCCAATACAATAATTACATGTAATATTATTGCTCCAAATAGCAATACTTGTTTCGACCACCTGCTTTCGATACAAATTAACGGAAAAGCACCCAAACACCCAGTTTTACGATAAAGTATACGATTCTCGCGGAGACAGCCTCCGCGGACGAGAAAAGATCCCGGACCACCGGTGGCCGAGGAATTAATATGTTAATATTTTGAAAGAACGTCTAATTTATGCATCGCGTCGGAATTTATTCGTCGAGCGTGCGTCGGTCACCTTATTAAGCAATAAAGTCATCGGAGTAGCTAGTTCTCTAATTGTCTGCGGCAGTTCCCCACGGTCGGCCGCTCTGGAAAGACGAGTTTTAATTAAATTGAAACGTACAACGGTGGAAACGACGGATTACCCGCTCAGGTGATCTTGCACGGCGATAAGGCGTTTAAAACTTTAATCGCCGCGGAAAGTATCGTTGCCGGACGTGTTAATTGTTTCGCGCTGTGCTGGAAAACGCGATAACGCGTTATCGCTTATTGAAATTATTATTTACTCGCGCTGAATATTGTACGCCGAAGAAGGGAATTAGCGGTAGGGCGATATCAACTATTGTTGTAAATACGTTATTTTTAGTACGCTGGGTTTATAACACCAACATGGAGATATCTGTAATCAGTGCTTCTCAAGGTTCGCGTTTCCCACGAACCTTCCCAACGCACGAGAAACTTTACATGCATCGTTACATGCATCGTTACATGCATCTTTACACGCGGCGGAATGAAAGCGGTTAAATTAATTGTAGAATTGGTTATCGTGGAACTTTTCATATTGTTCGTTTAAGAATTCATCTCGCGAGTGATCCTGCCTTGTAGATCATCGTTGCACAGGTACGAACGTATCTTGTTTTCGTTTCACCTCGGCGCGATGCATGGAGTTAATTTTACAGTCCATGGGACGCGCTTTTTGTTTGCTAATCGCGCTGGAAAAATTTGTAGGTCAGCCCACGGTACGCTATGTATAACGTAGCATTTATTAGTTAACCTTGCTGATAAGAAGCGTTTGCGCTCCGACGCCGTTTTCGATGATACTTACCAGGTTTTTAGAGCACCAAAAAATCTGCAACGCTCATCTTTCGTTACGATATCTATCGATATTTCAAAGATTAGTTGTTTTAGATCGCCTAGTATATTTTCTTGTTTTCCCCATCAAGTTTTTCAAGTTTCTCTCGAAGAATTCGTTTAACAAACGTCCCTGCACCTCCGACAGTCTTCAAAGTAGCATTCGAAGTTCAAAACTTGTTAAATTTCCACTCATTCGATTATAAAAAAAAAAAACACAAACACACGGGGTTACCCCTTTCCAAGGTAAAAACTCTCGAAGTTTCATCGAAGCAAAATTTTTTGCTAGTCGGTAGAAGCAAGCCCAAGTCGAATTCCACCATTCATCCGATCCCTGAAAAGTTTTTTCTCACCCAGCCGAAGAGCCAAACGAGCGAGCAGTTATTAACGATATTCCCTATGGGTTGCCCTAACACGTAATCAGTTACGCGCCAAGTATTTCACGAGTACCTTACTCGCGTGTTTCGTCCGGCAAAAAACGTAATTACGTTGCCTGCTGGCGGTATTTATTTTGGCTCCTCGCGTGAAAATTGATAACGAAAGCATTATATCGCTCAGTTCGTGACGTGCGCAATTTCGTTCGATGAGAGCTCGGTTTTCACGGCACGAACACCTTTTAGGAACTCGCCCTTTCGCGCACCAACGTCCGAGCCGATTGTTTCGGCCGCCCCAAGGCTGTTTTACGGCTCTAGGTTAGGTTCCCGTCTCCGTTTTTGCATCCTCGCTGGTTACCAAGGTTTTACCGTAGTGTCTCGTTAAGTGCACAACATTTGTCTACGATAAGTGCACAGAAACCAGCCCCACCACAGGGTGGGTATACCCAGAAATTTGATCGTGTTTGGTCTCACTTTAATTAGAGAAATGTCAGAAATATGACGGTAAAAGTTTTGCAACAAAAAAGCGAAGTTCCGCCGTTGCTTTAACCCTTTGCGCTCGAGAAGTGACTCTCAGTCACATCTTAACGCGATGCAGTAACTCGAGAGGTGAGATTCTCGATCATCACCAGGTTTGACGCAGTGAATCAACCAGCAATAATGTTTGTGTACGTTTCATTTCATTAGAACTCCAAGTGTCAATAAAATAATTGTCGAAAGGGGTAAGGGGTGGGGTCTGATTTTCAAATCTCGAATTAGAAATTTCATCTTCGAAGTCAACCTAAGCTTAACATTTCTGGGAATAGAATGCTAAGGGTTAGATTGTCTCCTCTGGTGTCATCGCTTCGTCCTCTTCCTTTATTCGCTGTACTTCTCTACGTTCGAATCTCGTCGGCGAACATCAGAGAATATACGAACTGTACGATAACTGCACAAGGTCAGTCCCGAACTTGTACGTTTAACGAGAGGTTACTGTAATCTTAACGCGTTAGCTGCCAGACTAAACACGTGAAAATTTCGACGAAGTTGACATTTTGTCTCAAGATCGTTACGTTAGATGATTCAACATTCGTCGTAGAATTAAAATTTTAAACCACACAAATTCACGGGTCCCGTTCAAATTTAATTTCGTTGTCGCTTCACCTTTGGAATTAGTATTTCCATTTCATTGATAACAAGTCCCGTCTCCCATTTCTTGGCGACGTGGCGCCCAACGTGTCACAGTGGGTATCCTAATGTACAGCATCGATTTTTAATTTTCTTCGATGTGTAGTCGGTAATGATTTGATTTGCGCGCTGAAAGTGCGAGAGCGCGACGACACGGGCTCCTACGTTTTTTGCTCGCGACACTCGTGCGTCTACGGTATGCCAAATACGGTATAGCAGTAACGTTCCGCGAGTCGACCCGTCAACAACGATACGAATAAAACCACGTGAAACCGTTGAATCTGTTCTTCCTTAACAACCACGCCCAGAAAGAATAAAAGTATTCCCACAGATGATTTTTTTCAAAGTCACAGGTCCTATCTCGTACAAAGGGCAAGGTTTTCCTCCGCCTACGTTGTCTCCTCGATAACGCTATAACCAGTCAAGGCACCCTCTTCTTATTCCACCACCTTATTCTTACACCCCAAACTCGGGTAAAAACATTGACGCGCGCAAAATGTTTTTTTACGGGTCGCAAACGGTTGTTCGGGGCGGCGTTCGCGTGGGCTTTCGCGTAATCTTGTAAAAAGTGTACGGCCTGAAAAGGATTTAGAAAGTCGGAAGGGTGGCTTAAGCGCGATCGATCGACGTCCGACGCTTCTGCTCGAAAAACTTTAGTCTCGCGCTAGAGGATTGATCGGACATCTCCTCCCGTTCCCCGTGTCGGTGGATTCTAAATCTTGAGGTCAAGACCGACATTCGAAAGTTCGGGGAGCATCGACGAGGACCTTGATACCGAACGTGACCAGCCGTCGTTTATCGAGGCACGCCGCTCCAGTCATCCGGTGCGAAGTAACGATATACAGTCGGTTCCATAAACACCGTCTAGGTCTGTTAACGAAATTTGTCTAAATTTCATTATAGGTTTAATGTTTCCAAATAAATTCTTTTTATTGTCACCGTATAAACGCGTAGACTCTATTTACGTACATACGTATAAAAGTCTATTTACACGTATCCGTAACGTGTCAGTTCCGTATCCGTTCGGTTTCGTAAAGTTCCATCAGTGTCAGTGATTTTAAATATTCTTCAGTTGTTTTTGAATGGGCATGTTCGCACACGTCCGACACCGCTCCGCGACGTTATTGATACGGAACTGACACGTTACGGATATGTGTAAATAGATCTGAACGAAGCATTTTTGTTTGAAAATGTAACGATAGGTTTAATGTTTGCAAATAAATTTTTCTTATTGTCACTGTGTAAACGTATAAACTCTATTTGTGTACGTACGTATAACGAAGCATTTGTTTGAAAATATTCAACCTATCGTTTAATTTAGACAGAGTTCTCCAATAAACGTAGAGGATACGAATATATTTGTTTACCGACTGTACTACGTCATCTCACAAGTTTCTGTAGACTTTTATTAAATACTAGCTGCATCCCGCGGTTTCTAATATTAGCTGACATTAGTATAGATCGAACTACGGATGTCTCATCTTCGCTAATCCCATTCTGCGAGCATCAAGCTCGGGAAAAATCACCGCAGGTCCTTGCGTTACTTTCCCTCGATTTTTCCGACCTCCCTCGTCGAACATCGATCTTTCCATGGGTCGGTAGAAACTTTTAAACGCGTCGCTTGCGTCACCGAACCGCTGCTCATCCTCGCGGTTATCAATTGTCTCTTTCTCACGCGTGTTCACGCAAACCGCGAAAATACTTAACGAGAATTTAATTGCGCCTGCGTTTATCCTCGGCTCCTTTCGAAAATAACGGCGATAATTTATACGTCTTTCTTCCTCTTCGTTTCTCTTTTCTCTTTTTTTCGATCTTTTTAAATTGCTTCTCTTTCGACTGTTCGGGGCGACCGTAGCCGAAACTGGTTTGACGATTCTAAGATTCGCTCGCGAGAGAGCGTGCGTGATCGATAGGCTGGGAGGAAAAAAGACTTGTGTATTTTATTTGATACCCGAGACCAAAATGATTCGGCGCATTTTGCTGCTCGATCATCGGAGACTAATTCGACAGCTTGCGCCAAACCTCGACCGAGGCTGTATCATCTGTCTTCACCGAAACAACTAAACGGGGGCACAGTGGTTCGTTTCGCGAGAAACCTGGCCAAAATTCTATATTTCAAGTACGCGGAGTTTCATAAATACAATGTTTCATGAGAATCTAATAACTTTTTAACATACGTGTCGGCTACATTGGATCCGGCATTTTGAATTTTGTAATTCTGATATTAGATTCGTAATTTGCGGCCCAAATAACTCAAAAATACCTAGTTTCGTGAAGATCCGAAAACACTTTCTATTTTTGGCCATCCGGACCACTGTGTCGAGGAAATTTCATTGAAAACCACCCTGTACGATACAACGCGCATCTTTAGAATTTTTACTAGACGTTCTGAACAAAAGAAGTGTACACGTCGAATTCTTTTCGAGTCCATAGCGCCCATGCTAATAGTGAATATTATTCATTATCCTAAACGTGTATCAGTCATTATTAGACTATGCGGATTTTATGCATTTGCAATAGAAACTAACGTGGCAAATACATGCTAAACATACTAAAAAGGCATGTACACTCGTACAAAACATAATCCAGTCAGTTTCTCGTAAGTATTCGTACAGCTCCATGTCTATCGAAAAAATTTGTCAAACTAAAATTATAAGTTTGACGCTTCCAAATAAATGATTCCATTATAAGCATATAGATGAATAAACCTTACACGTATGTATATTTATAAAGAACAATTTACTCGATAATGTCAAATCTGTCGTTCAATCAAACAAATTTCTTCGATAAACATACAGCGTACGAATATTTATTGAACCGACTGTATATCGATAGATTATAAACGACATACAATGTATATTCTTAGTGCGTTTCTCAGACTATTTCACTCGATAAATGCACAAAATCTGCACTCCAGCAATTATTTCAAGCGTACCCAGAACAAACTGGAGTCACATCGTGTGTAAAATAATTCGTTAAAACGATATCACGGTATCGATTAAACGTTGATACAGGAACTGGATGGCTCCAGTAATTTGCTAGTAAAGTTTCAACCTCGAGGGTCGCGACCGTAATCCTGTCCACCGATGCCACTTCGCGATTGCTTCCGAGCAGTAAAATGACTACCAAGCGACGATTAGAATCTGCGGAATATTATTACTCCGTTGGGGCAAGCTTAGTACCGACGACGTCCGCGTAGACCCATTAGAAACTTCAGGCAGATCAATTTTCGTGGTTTCAAGTTAGAAGCCAGTTAATCCTCGTCAGCTGCTACTCGTCCCGGCGGTGACACCAATTTCCTGGACAGACGTAAAACTGAAGCGATAGCTCCAGCGATTGCATCTTCCTCTTAGCGACCCCGGTCGCTTCGGGCTTCGGAGTTCCTTCAACGCTGGCCAACCAGATGGACAGCTTGATTGGACATCAATTTGTCTGTGGATATATTAAGTCTCAAGTTTATATATATATATATTATTACATGTATAATGGCTTGTTTGATTGAATATCAACGGGAAATTGGCAGTGGTCGACAGGCATAATTGAAACCTTTCGATCTTGACTTGGACTCGTTCCATCTATTGTCAGTTGTTGGAATGTTGGTAAAGGCACGTCTTCACTCTTTGTTGGATAAGAACTCGTAATTGACTCGTAACAAGTGACTATCACTTTTGTGTTTTACGTCATTCGATAACATTCTAATAAAAATCGAGCAAGTCGTGAGAGCATTTATGCCACTTTGCAGAAGTTAAACCTCTAAGGAAATATTAAAACTAATTCGACCATAGAATTGTCCATGAAATAAGAATTCAGAGCTGCGTAGGAAATGTGACCGATACGCGTAAAACAGTAACGGGTACGTTGTTAAAACACTCGGGTAACACAGATGTTATGATGACACCAATTTCCTGGACAGACGTAAAACTGAAGCGATAGCACCGACGATTGCATCTTTCCTCTCGGCGAGCACGGTCGCTTTAGACTTCCTTCAACGGCGGCCAAACAACCAGGCAGCTTGATTGAACGTCATCAATTTGTCCCGGGAGCATCGCGATTGCCTTCCCTTCGTTCCACGCGAATCTTGAATCCGACGACCGTTCAACGGAGTTGGTTGCGTTCGACCGCGTGCGATGCTGATAAATCAGCCGATTCTTAACCGCTACACCGTCCCACCTCACGCAGAGAAAACACAACTGTAGCGCGTCTAAAACGTTTGCCCAGGACTCCGTCAAATATTTTTCGCTTGGAAGCTTTTAAACAGTCGCTGGTATTATTTGATGGATAAAAAGGGAAAAATTTAGTTCCTGAAAGAAGGATTTGATGTACCATCAGTCAGACGTACTAACCAACTTCTCATCTCCGCACTGTACATG